>NC_022027.1:16441802-16457268 GCF_000317375.1 Microtus ochrogaster
TTTTTTCTTTCTATCTTTCTATCATTTATCTCTAGCTATTGCCTATGCCTGTCTTTGGATGGGTGTGGGGTCGATGTTGTTTATACAGTATGAGTGTGTTGAATTCTTCTCTGCTTGGCTTATATATGAGGCCATATGTCAAATAGGTCTATGGTTGAGATATCAATTTTGGATCATTTGGAATCAGGATTGGAACTCATTTTATGATAAAGCCAACAGTCAACATTGGTGTTAAGAAGAATGAAAATAATTTAAGCTTTTATTAAACTAATAAGCCACTGGCTTAACATACTTCTGAATTTTGTTTCATGTAAGATAGTGTATTTTCACAGTGTTTAAGTAAGTGAAGTCAGAATATTCTATTACTTGGCTTTGAAAGCAGCATTGCTGATGGAGAAAGAAATTTCATATGGAATCACAGTAAATGGCAGTCAGTAACTTAAAAGACTATTTCAGCATGGTCAGTGATATCTGTGACGCCTTTACACTTCAAAGCAAGCACTGTGCCTTTATCCACTTGGCTTATAGGAACACTAAGCTTAATCTGAATGAAGCTCACATTATTTTTTTGAAAGAATTGTCTTTACAGCACATATCCTTCAATTTCACAAAAATTGAATATAGCTTTTCTACTTGGAGGAAAAAAATCAGAAAAATGGAATGAAAATCTTGAGATAATCAATACTAGGACCTAACTGCCTTAATTCCAACTTTTGATGAGATACATTAAAGAAGTTTGTTCTGCTTTGAAGACGTGTTATTTAAATTATGAATTAATACTGTTATAACACATTATCCTATTGATGTTTTTAGGATAACAAACCAATACAGTTTTATCCACTAAATTTTCAACAACTGTGACATGCATATTCTCATACTTTTTGTTTTGTGTTTTGGTTTTTTTGAGACTGGGTTTCTCTGTAGCTTTGGAGCCTGTCCTGGATCTAGCTCTTGTAGACCAGGCTGGCCTCTAATTCACAGAGATCTGCCTCCCGAGTGTTGGGATTAAAGGCATGTGCCATCACCACCCGGCCTATTTTTGGTCTTTTAATAGCAACAATATTGCTTTTTCCCCCAAATCAAGAAACTGGATAATTCACATTTTGACTAAAATAGTCAGAAATGAATAAAATTACTATTCACAAAATATGTGACAATAATACTCTAAAAGTATTTACTAATTTTAATAAATTTATTTATTTTCCCCAGCCCAATCACAGTTTATCCTCCCTTCTCTCCTCCAAATTTTTTCACAAAAGCGTCATTTCCCTCTCCACTGTCCCCTCTCCCTACCCCCAATAGGCTCCTTCTCTTTTTTCTCATGTATATAAGTCAGCCATGACACATCCAGTTTCAGTAAGACTAGGCACCACTCCTCTTATTAAGGCTTGACAAGGCAGCCCAGTATGAGGAAAAGGTAGCAAAAGTAGGTACCAGAATCAGATGGACACAGCCACTGTTCCTACTGTTAACAATTTGAGCAAAAGAGAAATCACAAAGGAAATCTTAATTATTAGCATGTGACAGAAAGTAATTTGGTTTTAACCACACTGGTTTTGATATTGACCTAATCTGATCAAAGACCTCAACATAAAGCCAGCCAGACTGAACCTCATAGAAGAGAAAGTCAGAAGTACACTTGAACACATTGACACAGGAGACCACATCCTAAATATAACCCCAGTAGCACAGACACTGAAAGAAACAATTAATAAATGGGACCTCCTGAAATTGAAAAGCTTCTGTAAAGCAAAGGACATCGTCAACAAGACAAAACGGCAGCCTACAGAATGGGAAGAGATCTTCACTAACACCACATCAGAGGTCTAATCTCCAAAATATACAAAGAACTCAAGAAATTGGTCATCAAAAGAACAAATAATCCAATTAAAAAAACGGAGTACAGATCTAAACAGAGAACTTTCAACAGAGAAATCTAAAATGGCTGAAAGACACTTGCGGAAATGTACTCTATTTTTAAATTGGGTTATTTTGTTCAATTAAATTGGTTTTTTGTTTGTTTTTATCTAATTTCTTGATTTCTTTAAGTATTGTGGATATTAGCTCTCTGTCAGACATGTTGTTGCTGAAAATAAGGTGTCCTTTGCCCTTCAGATACTTCTGAGTTTCATGAGGTCCTATTTATTGAGGGGAGAAAAATCTTAACTCATAGTAGATGACAATGACTATAGAATACTTTATGCAGCTAAAATATTGTTATAGATATTATAAAGTAATAATTGTTTCATAAATATAACAATGAATATTGTAATAAGAGGTAAAAAGTTTAAGAAATATTTATTCTCCTAAAAATAGTTACAAACCACTTAGAAGAATATAACATAATTAAGTTTAATTTTGATAACTTAACTTACTTAGGGGCGACACGGACACTCTTACTCCAGACACCAGTGTTACGATCATGAACTGTATAACATCACATATACCATGAGGCCAGTTTTCAAATCATGAAATACAGAACAATTGCTCATCTGTCTCCTTGTTGAGATTTCTAAGAAGAATCCTTTGGCTGTTCACTGGCACTTCCTGCAAAAGCTCAGGGTCATAGCTCAGTTTAAGGAACTTTCATACCAACCTTAAAAGTCACAGACTCTGCAAGGTCTTTCACTTTTAACTTTCTGTCTTTTAGAACCCACAAAACTGTTTCCCACAATGTCAACTTCCCATAAACGTTTAACAACTTTGATAAGTAAATAGTTATAGAGCAGATAAAGAGAAAGAGAGATAGAGACAGAGACATAAACACAGAGAGACAAAGAGGCAAAGCAAACCATTTCTGTATGAGAAAGAGCTTGAGATGAATACTTGGGTGAGGAATCTACCGCATGCCCCTCAGAAAAAAGAGAAGAAAACAGATTTTAAACTATTAATTCCGAGAGACGAGACACTTAAGCATGATGAACAGAAGAGGAGCAGACCGCCTCAGGGAGAATGCACAGTACTCACAAAAGACCTGTGACAGGAGTTCCTTATATTTAGCATTAAAAGCTTTTTTGCAGTTGGAGTCATAATAAAACTATTCCAACTGTCGATTCTTTTAACAGGTCCTGTGAAGTCAGGCAAAGACAAGAGTATAGTCAACACTGACATCCCCTCTTCTATTACTTTCTGGCTTGCCTCTCCAATTCCCTATTAATTTTTACCTGGCAGGCTTCTTTAATAAATAATTCACACCTAAATCCTTGGCTCAAAGTCAGCCTAAGTCTTCAGTATAAAACTGTAGGGATAAACAGGAACACAGCATTGCTTTCAAGATATTATACAGTGTCAGAAAATATTATGTGATTAATGAATCACGGACTTCTTCCCACAAAGTCAGGAGTGAGTCGGATAAAGTCATGGAGTCATACAGTTTAACAGCTGAAAGAAACACCTCTGAAGTCAACTTATGCACACTTCTCATTTCACCAAGACCAAAGCTTGAACGATTTGGGAATTTCTTATCAAGAGTGTGTCAGAAAGGTCATATTTTATGACCTCATATCCCCTTTTTATGGATTATAGCTCTGGTAAGCAATCATAAACTCAGAGATTTATGTAGAGAGATTTTCATCTGACTATTACAGAGAATAGTAAAAATAATTTGGAAGCTATCTAAATGTCCAAAATATGAGAAAGGGTAAACACATTATGGAATTTATATTGGTGTATTTATCCATGTAATAAAAACTGGCATTTTAGAAGAATATTTAAGAGTTGGGGAAAGGCTTTCAAACTAAATTAGAAAATGTGATTATATATAGTCGCATTAATTAGGAGAAAATAATACAAGAAATACATCAAAATATTAATAGTGGCTATCTCTAAGCAGGTAATTTAATTTTCCTGTCATTTTTTCACTTTCAAAGCTTTCTAGGTTAAGAATATATTATTTTATCAGCACTTATTTTTTAAAGGAATATAAATTGAGACTTGTGGAGTTAAAATGTCATGCTGCAAGATCAAATGGACATTATTTGATGAACTGGCATTTGAAAATCTAGATCCTTAAACCCGATCTTTACTTCCCCACAGTACAATGGAAGAAAAAGTGAGTCGGAGAAGTTCAAAAGTGAATTAATTGTTTCAGCTTTATTCTTGTCAGATTTTCAGGGGCAAATGGAACACCACAGACAGGCTATATTATAGAGAAATCCGTAACTCACCCTTTCAAGACTGGTATATTTAACACAAAGCATTGTCTTCTGGTTTGGCCCTTCTTGCTTCACCATAATGTGAAAGAGGCTACCCTATGTTGAGGAAGCAACCTCAAAAGACATCCTGTTTTTATTTCAAGTCACTCTTCTTGGATAATAATAGTCTTAGCTGATACATGGACACTCTGCCTCCATGGCCCAATCATGCATTAAAAGTTCTACTTAATACTACAATGATGAATTGGGAGGCGGTGGCGGGGAAGAGACAGAAATCTTTAATAAATAAATAAATGAAAAAAAATACTACAATGGTGATAATATCCATATGATTTTTGGAGGGACATCCAAACCATAGCAGATACTATTTTCTTTTATTTTTATTTAATCATCAAATTTTGTTTTTTAAAAGATGACATTTATTTTTATTTTATGTTCATTGGTGTTTTCCTGCATATGTCTGTGTGAAGGTACTGGATTTCCTGGAACTAGAGTTGCAGACAGATGTGAGTTGCAATGTGTGTGCTGGAAATTGAACCCTTGACCTCTGAAAGAGCAGTCAGTGCTCTTAACCATGGAGCCATCTCTTCATCCCCTCCCTTCCAAGTATTATTTTTATCACTTCAGTAGTGTTGGTGGTGAGACTTTAAGCTTTAGGTTTTCTCTGCTGCCATCTGCTTCATCCTCTTTTTTTTTCTTCTTGCTTTGTCTCCTAATTTTTACTTTGGTCCTTTTCTAGGTCTTCAATATTAAGCTTCTTTGTGAAGCAGAGTTGTTTTGTTTTTGCTCTTGTTTTAAGGTAGATACTTTTAGAAAAATTTCTCCTGAAAATGTTAATTATTCATTTTGAAGAATTAAATAAAATCTTCTATAATTAGTAAGTGCTCACTGATTTACATAAATATGTAAAGAAGAACTGCTTTCAAGTTTTCTTAATTTATTTTCTTAGAAAGAAACACACACCCACCCCCACACACACAAATAAACAATTATATAAATAAATCTAAAGTTTGTTTTCAGTGAGTTATGATTATTTCATCAAACTTTTCATTCAATATCTGTGTATCTCAGAGTAGAACTAGAATATCCTTTAGATTTTTTCAATGTGAATTTCATATGAATCCCATGGTTTGACATATGCAACTTGATAGTGAGTTAGAAGCACAGTCTTGAAAATAGAAAGCTGTGTGCCCACGGGTAAAGGGACCATAGAGTCACCATGTCCCCATTACTTTTGTAACAGCAATTCCAGTGTCTGTTGCAAGGGGGTGTGTCAACTCTATTCAACACACTTATATAGGTTTTCTATGAAGTTTTCTTCATCTGCTTGTTGGAAAATGGACTCTAAATATAAGTTCACAAAGGCCTTAGGAGTATGAACTTTCTAAAAAATAACTGTGAAATATTTCACAGCTGATGTACATTTCACATCTTCCTAGCAGGGGAGGCAGAGTTAGTTTTTTATCTTACTGATCTTTCATGATTTTGCTCATAGTCTTCTTTAGGGGTAGATTATTATAGTGTCGATTTGTGTTTCTCAGGTGAGTAGAGAGTAAAATTCAAATGTGGGCATTTGCTTTATTAGTGAATGCTTGTTTTAATTTTTGATGGAATTCTTGTTTGAATCTTTGCTCTATTTTCTTTTGCTTTGAGTTCAACTCTAATATTTAAGAGTTCTTAATATAGTTAGCTTAAATTTTTATGGTATATAGATTGCAAATATTTTTTGTGTACCCATTTAAAATTGGAATTTCTACCAGATTGAACCTTTACTAAGGATTTAATATGTGCTTTTGTTTTTTGATTTTCTGAAACTCAACATCCTAACTCTAAATCTAGGGTTGGTGAGATTATAGAGCAGGCAAAAGAATTTGCCGTTCTTTCAGAGGACCTGAGTTTGATTCCCTGCATCCACATCAGCAAACTCATATCTTTCTAGAACTTCTGCTACTAGAACCCATCACCCTCTCCAGTCCTTCACAAGCCCTTGTATACAAGCAGATACAGACACAAGCACACACACAATATATAAAAACTGAAATTTATCAGATTACTGCTCACAATTATTAGCATTTTAATGGCATATTTCTTCCTACCTTTTACATAAATCTTCTGGTCATTTCTTTAAAATGAATTTTATAAATTTTGTAACTTAATTTGTTAAATCTATACATTTTATTCATGATTTATATTGTTTGAATTTGATTTTTGATATTGTTGAAGCATAATACTTTATTTTATTTTCTATTCCTTTTCTTGTATTCATCTGTTTTTTCATGCATTTGTGACTGATTTATTTCATCTTAGAACATAGATTTAGGTTTATTGCATATTTTATGCATATGAGTATTTGTCTTTATATAGGTATATACACCATGTGTGTGCCTGATGCCTGCAGAAAGTAGAAGAAGGCATGCAGTACCCTGGAGCCAGAGTTAATCCTGGGTTCCTTTTTAACAGCAACAAGTCCTGTTAGCTTCTGAGCCATCTCTCCAGCAACTGTTTCAAATTTTAAAAAAGATTTCATTTTGATTATTGTTGTAATAGGAGCAGCGGGGCAGCGTCCCCAGCACACCAGCCGCTTGCATGGCTAGCTTATGCCCTGAAATAATTACACGGACACTGTATTCATTTAATCACTGCTTGGCCATTTCTATCTAGCCTCTTCTAGGCTAACTCTCACACCTGGACTAGCCCATCTCTAATAATCTGCTGTAGCCCACAAGGTGGCTTACCAGGGAGATTCTAGCCTACTTTCATCCTGGGTTGGAGCTTCATCGCATGTGCCTCAGAGAGCAGAGCTCTCGCCTCTGCCTGCAAGAGTGGAGCATAGTGTCTCTCTGAGGCCTCTGCCCCAGAGAGGAGACCTGTCGAGTCTGACCTCACTTCCTCTTCCTCCCAGTATTCTGTTCTCTTTACTCCTCCTACCTGTTTTAACCTATCAGGGCAAGCAGCTTCTTTATTTAATTAACCAATGACCTTCCTCCATCAGATTATTTTTAAAGCTTTTGAGTTTGTTTTATTATACTACTTTATTGTGATAGCCAAATATATTAATTATATATTATGAGGTATATATAATATATATGCTATATACATATATATACAAAACCATATTCCACCTATATCCATTTTTAGCGAAAGACAAACAAACATCACTTTCTCATTATCTTGAGTGTCATATGTTGTTACATATTATTCTCATCAGGTATATTTGTCGAACTCATTATTTCTTTTTTCTTCTAGAGTTTCAGTTCTGGGGTACCTATTGCTATATTAAGTGAAGTGCTGCAAGACTCCTCAGGCTGCCCTTTCTGAGACCTTTAAATAACATGTTTTTCCTCATAGCCTTTCATACACTTTGGTTGGCTTTGGCAACACTTCCAGTGCTTACTCCTGTTAGTTAGAAATACAAGTGTGAAAAGTGTCTCCAGTATCTACAACAAGAGACATGCGTGACACAAACACACAACACAATAAAGAAGTGTAAAAGAATTTTAAGAATGAATATAGACTTTTCTCACTTTTTAGAAGAAACAAAACTTAAAAGGGGCTTTAAACCTTTGAAAAGCAACTGATTTGGGGATTACAAACATGCTGTCTTCATTTTCCCATAGTTGCCAAGCATTCTAATTCATAAATTTATTAGTCATTCAAAGTGACTTCATAAGTCATTTTATTAAAACATTCATTTTACCATTATGTCTATTTACTTAGCTTTAGCATTTCTATAAGTACTTATATAAGTAATCTACTTATATAAATAGATTTTTGGCTAGTAGTCACTGTTAAGGATGAAAGAATGCTTTCCTGTGTTGTTATTAGCAAAATAGAACACAGTTTATATTGTGAAATGCTTCATAACTTTTAAGTGGGAATGATGTAATTTAATTTTGTCCATAGGAAATAAATTCACAAATAAATTATTAAATTCGAGAAAAGTCATTCAGAATATTGTCATTTAAAGACACAATATGAAATTTCACTTTTATGACCAATTACACGACTTTCAGTGTCTCTGTTTCATGTCTCTTTCTTAACCCAACTGTAATGAAACAGCTCCGAAACTTTTTATCTGCCTCTAAGAACAGAAAGTTATAAACTGAATTGGAGTCATGTTCCATGATAGCTGAATGAGAATTCCAATCTTTCTTTTATTGATTCTTAAAAAGTAATGTAATACTCAGTCTATGTAACGCAGACATGAAACATGGTATATTGCTAGTGATTGGTTTCACTGCTGTTATTCTTCAAAGAACTATATTATAATCTGTTTCAATGCTACACCAGCTATAAAACACTGAGAAATGTGACAAATTTACCATGAGGTATGGAAACATGCAATTGGGGTATATTAATGAGGGCCTTGGAATTGCCCCTGTATATAGTGTTCACAAAATAGAGACAATAATTTCAAAACACTTTCAAAAGTATAGAAAAATGTGTGACCCTTTGAACACTGTCATACATGATTTTAAGTATTATTTATAAATAGTTTCAAGTGATATGATTTTTGGAATACAACTAAATATTTACTTGTACTAATGCAACTACTGCATAATTTGTATATTCTATCATTTGTCATTTTAAACATTAAAAAAAACTGTTAGCAAAGTCTCCAACTCTGGCCAATGTGTAACCTATGAATTTGATCCCTATGCTCTCATTAGAGATGTGGAAAATTCCTCATGTTAAAACTTTTTTGTTAATATCCTTATCCATTTTGTTCACAAAATTAAGGTTTTATGGTCACCCTATAGGTTTTTGAAATTATAGAAATTCATGCATAGAGACTTCATTATTAAAATAATAGTATTATGAAATGTGTGCTAGACACTCATATGTTTCAAGACTGCGTCTCAAGTTGGCCCTATTTTGTGAGATTATGAAAGTATTAGGAAATATCTACAGTCTAGCAGAAAAAACAAATGGTCACTGGGCATGTGTATTGAAGGTTAAATATATTTCATTTTATTTATAGAACAATCTACTTCCTTAAATGCCAAGGAGTAAATCAGCCAGGCTCGACCCTCCAGCTGACATGTCTTCTGTCAGCATAGACAGAACTCTTGAAACTAGTTCAAAGTAAGTACAGAGTTTGTTCTGTCCTGTAAAATGTCACAGTATAAGAAAAGCAGTTCCTACCTGCAGCTGTCATTGTCTCTAAGCAATAATTTATTTCTTCTGAGATTGAAAATATTTGAAGAATTATGAATAACTAGTCATTTAAGACAATAGAAATACATTGCATGATTGCACAAACAAAAATAAATAGAAAGTTCCGTCAAGGTGATCTGCATAATTATTTGAAGAGATTTAATAGTTACATAATTAAGATGTATTGTCAATTATATTCATTATATTATTTAGGACTAAATATTTCCTGGTAGAAAAAAAAGAGTGTAAATTCATGTAATTCCCACCCTAAGCCCTGGCAAAGGTAAATACTTCCTTTCATTTGGAACATGAAAGAGTGATTGCAGCGAGTGCTCTGGTATAACCAGAGCTGTTCTTTCTCAGGTTGATTCAGCAAATGTAATAAAGTGTCTCATGTTACTACTTCAATTCCAATCACCTCTCACAGAGAACCTAATATTTTCTTGGGGGTTCAATTTATATTTTTGACATGAGAACTACAATAAAACCAAGTTTATGGTACTGGTATTGCAGAGCAGATAACTTAAGAAATCGACAGATCTGTTTTGAATTTATACTGCTCTAAATTTAATGGTCCAAAAAGTATTACATGAAAAACAGCTGATGGGCTGTAAATTTCAGGTGTGTTCTTATTCACAGTGACTATATTTTTTCCATCCATTTTCACACATATCTTAAAAATATAATATATATATTTAAAAATCTATGAAGAAAAATGTTATTTTAATTAAAACTACTGATTTCATATGATGATTAATATGACTATCATTATGATTTCTAGTAAAGAGGAAAGAGAAGTGGGTTGCCATCTATGCTAATCTCCATTTTTTAACTCATTGAATTTGCTGGTTTCCCAGTATTTTATCAGAACTTTCCAATTTAAAGAATTTAGGTTATTTTTTTGAAAGAGTATTTATTTGTGATGTAAAATTGAATTTCTCAATGGAAATGTTAAGGTAACTATATAGATGATTGTTATTTAAGTATAGTTGTTAGTTTTTTATGTCTACACACTAATTTTTTTTTCTGTCCATAACATGTTAAAACAATCATAAACTCACCGCAGCCTTGGTTACCTGCACAAGATTGAAGCAGCCTAAATCCTGGCACCGATGATCTGTAGTTTTCTCTTCTTACTAAGGACAGATGTGGCAGAGAGATAATCATGTTATTTGAGGATGTGTTTGCTGATAAGTTTTTATTGTTTCAGTGAATGGCCCATGATCTAAGGACATAGGGACAGAGACTTAGTATGCTATTACCAAGAACAACAGAATAGATGAAGGTGGAAAGCGTGTGTGTTGAGAGTGATATGGGAGAAGTTGGAGGGGAAATGGTATAGTTATAATCAGATCTCATTTTATACTGTATGGTGGATTTAAAACTAGAGTGGAAAAACATAACCAAATGTGGAATTTGATACACAGAAACATGTTCCCTTTGTAAGTTTTGTTAAAAGAAATCAATATGAACGGTGTCAAGAGTTTCAATACTGTGGGGAACCCAAGAGCCATGCCAGTACTGATAAAGTGGCAGGATTCTCACAGCATCAAGTTCATCCATCATGAAGAGCTTTAGTGCTTCATGGCGTGCAAAGAGAGCACGGAGCTTCTCTACCACTACTAGGACACTATTTCAGCAAATAATCACCAACGGCTCTCTCCAGCTACCCACTATAAATCTGCATTTTCTAAGGTAGTGAGTTTTCTATATACATCTTGTAGACCTCATCATACTAGAAGGAAGCTACCAGTCTGATTTCACCCTAAAATATTCTACTGATAATAACATTTTTTTCACTCAAAACATCTTAATTACACAGTGTAACAGAACTTTCTGTAAAGGGTAACCACCGTCTAATAGATACATTTGTGGGATTAAGAATGTGGAGTAGAGATAAATGTAGAGCTCAATAAAAATCAATAAAAAAGAGATGCCCTATCATATGACAAAAGCATTTGTTCAACTATGTTCATAGCAGTATTATTTGTAATAGCCAGAATCTGGAAACAACCTAGATGTCCTTCAATGGAAGAATGGATAAAAGTGTGGAATATATACACATTAGAGTACTATGCTGCGGTAAAAAACAATGACTTCTCGAATTTTGCATGCAAATGGATGGAAATAGAAAATACTATCCTGAGTGAGGTAACCTAGACCCAAAAAGATGAACATGGGATGTACTCACTCATAATTGGTTTCTAGCCATAAATAAAGGTCACAGAGTCTATAATTGGTGATCCTAAAGAAGCTAAATAAGAAGGTGAACCCAAAGAAAAACATATAGTTATCCTCTTGGCTATGGGAAGTAGACAAAATTGCCAGGGGAAAAATTCAGGATCTTGGGGGTGGGATGGGATGGGGGTAAGGGGAGATGGGGAGAGAAAAGTGAGAAGGGGAGGATGGGGGGAACTTTGGGAAACAGGAGGATTGGGATAAAGGAAGGTTGGATAAGGGAGCACGGAGGCACAATTCTTAGATAAGGGAGCCACCTTAGGGTTGGCAAGAGCCTTGAACCTAGAGTGGCTCCCAGGAGCCCAAGCCGAGGTCCCCAGTTAGTTCCTTGGACAGCTGAGGATAAAGAACCTGAAATGACCCTATCCTATAGCAACACTGACGAATATCTTGCATATCATCATAGAATCTTCATCTGGTGATGGATGGCGTTAGAGACATAGACCCACACTGGAGCACTGGACTGAGCTCTCAAGGTCCCAATGAGGAGCAGAAGGAGGGAGAACATGAGCAAAGAAGTCGGGACCACGAGGGGTGCACCCACCCATTGAGACAGTGGAGCTGATCTATTGGGAGCTCACCAAGGCCAGCTGGACTGCGACGGAAAAAGCATGGGATAAAACTGGTCTCTCTGAAAATGGCGAACAATGAGGACTGATGAGAAGCTAAGGACAATGGCACGGGTTTTTGATCCTAAGTAATGTGCTGGAACTAACTCTGTAGACCAGGCTGGTCTCGAACTCCCAGAGATCCGCCTGCCTCTGCTTCCCGAGTGCTGGGATTAAAGGCGTGCGCCACCACCGCCAGACGAAATAAAGATTTTTAACCCTCCATTCTCTGTAAGATTAGTCTTGTGTGAGATATTCAGAGGTTTCTATCTCTTCTTCACATCTTTATTGTGGGGTGTTGCAACCCCCACTCCTCCTCAACTCCAATGTTGCTCATCACCACCCAACACTTTCAGGACATTTGGTGTGGTGTAAAGTCGTGAGGAGAACCTGGCTTCCCTCACCTAGATCCAGAATGGTCACTTGGCACCAGCCTGAAAAGTGGGTGCTAGGTCCTCACTTCTGCAGCTGGCATTATATTAAGCTCCTTAAGTTCAGGTCCCAAAGCTAACAGAGCAGTCACCAGAAGACGGAGACCAACCCATGGGGTCATTGGTGGCTACACTTGCAAAAAGGACCAGAAGTCATAGTCATGTACACACTTGGTTCTGACTTGGTTCATTTTCCAGTAATGGCTATATTTTACACATTGAAGAAAGTTTGAACAGGGCTCCAATAGCCAACCTGGCTAACTATCATGTCTGATCAATGGAACAAGAATTCATGACCCCACAAAACTCATCAGCGGCTCTTTAGACCCTCAGTATGGACCTGAAGGAATTCTGTGCCACAGCGTTTTTTGACTGGTGGTTCTGACCTCCTGGACCTTTGTCACTTTTCTCAGTTACTGGTTAAGGTCACTGAGTGCAGAAAAAGTTATTACATACTGGAATAAACAATTAATCTTGTTAAAATATTCAAATTTAAATAAAAAATTTAAAATTAACCCTCTCTGTCTCTGTGTCTCTCTATTTTTCTCTCTCTGTGTATGTCATGGCTCATGGGTGGAAGTCATAGAACAATCTGCAGGATTTTCTTCACTCCACTATGTAGACTTTTGGGGATAGAGTTAAGATCATCACGATTTGCATCAGGCACTTTTACCTTGCTGAGCCATCTGACCAGGCCCAGATGTACATTTTATTTCTCATCTAGTAGCTAGAATATGGGTTATAAACTTAGAAATCTGTGAGTATGAGTCGGTCTGCAGTTTATACTAAGTTTATTGATATCCAAAAAGAGGAATCACGGCTGTAGAGTTCCTCAGCTGTGGACAGAGATAAATGAGACAACAAAAATGAGTCAGAGAAATATGGTGGGATAACCTGATCTACTCCATTAACTCTGCAGAGAGAGGATGAGAGCCACAATCCAAACAGCATAAGCAGTTTTCAAGACCTGTGTTATTATAACCACCAAGTCCAGAGTGGCTTTATTAGCAAACCGTAGGAAACAACATATTGCCTATAAGAATCTAGTGAATAAGGTAAGAAGACTAAATTTCATTTAGTCAAGCCAAATCTCACAAAATTGGGAGACTCAATATAATTAATATGAAATAATAAACCATAAAATCACTACTATTTTAGAAGCTTAGTCTTCTCAGAAGAAATCTTTTTTTTTTTGCTCTAAACATCATTATTACTTAAATTTTTCCTAATATTGCAAAACTCTGGTATAGTCAGAGGCTGCTTGTTTGTTCCTGGTCACCCAGACCAGAAATAATTACACGGAAACTGTCTTAATTAAAACAATGCCTGGCCTATTAGCTTATGCATATTTCTAGATAGCTCTTATATTTTAAATTAATCCTTTCTATTAATCTGTGTATCACCACATCATTGTGGTCTACTGATAAGGTTCCAACAAGCATCAGGTGTCTGTCCCGTGCAATAGCTACGTGGCTTCTCTTAGACTCCACTTACTCTCTCCTCCTCTATCGGCTTGGAACTCCTGTCTTGCCCTATTCTGAGCTGCAACAGGCCCAAAGCAGCTTCTTTTTAAAAAATTTATTTATTTATTATATGTACAGTATTCTCATTATTCTGTCCGCATGTATGTCTGCAGGCCAGAAGAGAACACCAGATCTCATTACAGACGGTTGTGAGCCACCCTGTGGTTGCTGGGAATTGAACTCAGTACCTTTGGAAGAGCAGGCAGTGCTCTTAACTGCTGAGCCATCTCTCCAGCCCCAAGCAGCTTCTTTATTAACCACTAGTATTCACAGCATAAATAGGAGAGTCCCACATCCTCTGCTTTTTCTGTCTAAATAAAAAGGAAGGTTTTAACTTTAACATATCAAGATTACATACAACATAAGAGTTATCGAGTAAGAATTATAGTTACAATATTTTGTTTATTTCCATTTGGCAAATTAAAGAAAATACTCTTTCATTTATCCTATCTTTGTGAGTCCAAAGTTTTATATCTAATCTCTCTATTATCGTAACTAAGGAAAAGTATAACTTTTTGCTCTCTCCATTAAAGACTCCAGAAGGATATAAGATTACCTGAGTAAGCAGAAAGTGCATTGTAAGCACATTCCTAAACTCTAGAATTGACAGAGACATCTTGCTGCCTTTACAGTCACTCAAAGTTCTGCTGTACCATTAGGGCACCCATCTTCAGCCTACAGGCCCATAGTATCTGACAGGCTTTTCCACGGATCAGGAAATTTCAAAGAGAGTTTCTTTTCTGTCTGTCAGTCACATTTTTTTCTGTGTCCTACAGAATGTCTAAAAGACTCTTTCACAAAGCAGGAAGACCCATAGGACTGTCTCACCTTTAGGCAAGTTCATCGTCATTTTTTTTGTGGGTCCTGCCTGTCCAGTTCATACAACATAGCATCAAACAGTCCAGGCAAGAACACTTTCTTGCCAAAATGGCTAAGCAACTCCATAAAGAGCCTCTTCGGTGCTTACTCTCTCCTCTGTCTGTTTGGAACTCCTGCCTGGCCCTATTCTGAGCTGCAACAGGCAGCTTCTTTATTAACCAGTGGTATTCACAACATACAGAGGGGAATCTCCCAAACTATGGGATATCCCAATATAAGGAAAGTTTTTAAGATTAGAGTATTATAATATACCTGCCTACTAGTCTTCGGTGTTGCTTAGAACTGCACTGCTATCCCAGGACTTAGGCCGAGCTGATCTCTCTTCCAAGCACTAGTTGTCTAATTCCATTTTAGGACAGTTGGACACAGGTCTATCCTTTTCTTTTTTTTATTTTAAATTTATTTATTTATTAAGGATTTCTGCCTCCTCCCCGCCACTGCCTCCCATTTCCCTCCCCCTCCCCCGATCCAGTTCC
>NC_022027.1:16464617-16468162 GCF_000317375.1 Microtus ochrogaster
TGGATTCACCTTCTTATTTAGCTTCTCTAGGATTGCAAATTATAAGCTCACTGTCCTTTAATTATGGCTAGAAACCAAATAGGAGTGAGTACATCCCATGTTCCTCTTTTTGGGTCTGGCTTACCTCACTCAGGATAGGACTGCATATGAGCCTCCCACTGGATCTGCACATCAGACTCCAGCTCCAACACGCTACAGGCTGCTGGGCTTTCTTTTCTATTTCCTTCCTTCCTTCCTTCCTTCCTTCCTTCCTTCCTTCCTTCCTTCCTTCCTTCCTCTCCTTTCTGTCTGTCTTTCTTCTCTCTCTTTCACTCTTTCTCTCTCTTCCTTCCCTCCCTTCCTTCCTTTCTCATTCTCTATTTTCCTCTCTCCCCCCTTTCTCTCTCTCCACTTTGGGTGGCAGGCTCTCCCTGAACACCCTTTTCAGGATGCTGCCAAACTAGGAAGCTGGTTTGAACCCAGTCAGATTTCTACTGTTCTATCCAACAGCAATCAGTCTCACATCTTCATCCACATTTTTGGTAGATTTGGTAAGACAATTGGGAATTCTTTTTTTTTTATTAAACTAAAAATACATATAAACTATGTATTTTAATATCAAACTTACAGGAACAGCACAGAAGACAGACAACATTAAAAACATGTACTTGCATGTAGACAACTCAGTTAGAAAAGTATAGTGAATGATGGAATCTACTGTATGATAAAAATGCTACAAACACCATTTAGTTGCCGTCAATAAGAAATTTACTTATTTTAAAAAAATCCAAATGCTGGCATTGTCCAGAAAATTTTAACAGGTTTATTTATAATTTTTATAAAGTTGAACTGTTGAAATGTGTTCACTGAAACATTTTGCTTGCCAAACGTGTAACAATTATGCCAAAAGATATCCAGCTAGCACGCCGCATACGCGGAGAGCGTGCTTAAGAGTCCACTATGAGGGGAAACATTTCATTCTCAAAAATTTTTTTTCCTCTTCTTCCTATTATCAGTAGTTCTGAATGTTAGATATTTTTTCCATGGGGTCAAAAGGTACCTAAGTATATGACTGCGAGTGGAAAAGTAGGGGACAGAAATCAGGTATTGGCAGTTTTTCCATTTTCATTTGTGTGTGAATTTTTAATATAAATGCCAGATGTAAAGCATTAAAGCAAACAATTGGGAATTCTTAAAGGGATAAATTAATTACAAGAGAGAGTTTTTTCCACATTGAAAAATGGAAGAAAACCATTATAATGGAGGGATTTGGGTCTCTGTGTGATGGTACACTAGACAGTTTGAAAATGGAATGATTAAAAAAGAGGGCATCTAATTTAGATGAGATTTGTGTAATGTCAATTGTAAACACTATTAGATTTAAGACTTGTCTTATCACTAAAATAATTAGTTAGTCTGAGTGCCTAGACACAGGCCTTAGAAACACCTAATAAAATATCACAGAGAGATTCAAATCCAGACAAAAGAATTTAATAGAGAGTCAATTTCAGCATTATATTATAAGAATTGAGAGGAAAAAAAACCTAAGGTTTTCGGACAGCCTACCTTAATATATCCAGTAACCTTACAGGAATTGAAAAATGGCAGAGGCTCTGTTAAAGCTAACTGGTCACCTGTACCATTGCTAGATTTAAGGAGTTTTGAGGAATCAATAGTCTCATATGGCATGCATTCACCTTTTGTGAAGTAAATGTTAAACTGATGGTCAGTTGGCTATAAAATTATCCATAATGACTGGAAAGATTTGGTTAATGGAGTTTTAGAGACTGGTACACAATTTCAATGGAGTACCTGGTTCAGAGAAGAGACTAAGATTATTGAACAATGAACTGAAACTAGAGGTATGGAAATTTCTCAAGATCAAGTTCTTGGAGAAGGAGACTACACTACTATAGAAAAGCTGTATATAATGACTACACCATGGACTTATACTGTGCAGAAGTTTTGAGTGCATGGGACAGAATGAAAGAATTATGAAAGAAAATTGACTTATTTGCTAAGTTAAAGTTATGCAGGGTCCTTTATGGATTTCTTACAAAAATTGACTTAAGCAGTAAATAGAATGATACTAAATTTAGAAGCAAGAAAATAATAATTGAATCTCTGGCTTTTGAGAGTGCCAAATCTCTATGCAAATGAATAGTTAGGCCATTAAAGTCTAGGTCTACAACCTTGAGGGAATGGGTCCGGGATACAAGTAATATAGAATCCCATGAACATGATGACCCATGGATAGGAGGATGATACATGGATAGGAGAGGTAATTTTCAGAGGTTTGAGGAAAAACTGAAATGTCAAATGTTATAATTGTGGCAAATAAGGTCACTTTTAAAGGGATTGTAGACAGGGCATTACTAGGCACAATATTTATCCCTTCTTGATTATGGGGAAGGTTTGGCAAAGGCAGGCATTGGATTAATGAATTGAGGTCAATGAAGAATAATCATGGTAATCCCTTGCTATTGCAAAATTTTGTGGGGGCCTATTATAGGCCCCTATGCAATTCCATTTCACTTGTTTCCTGTCATCATAGAGGAAACTCCTTCCCAGAGTAATTAAAGAACGTAATGCCTATTGTAAGAAACCATACTGCTCTGAGTAATAGAATATCTATAAAAGAGAGAACAAAAAATTCAGGAGAAACCACAACATAGTATTTTGGCAAATTTCTATAAATAAATACAGACCAAAATTAAAAACATGAATAAGTGACATTGTCATTGAAGGTCTGGTAGATGCAGATGTGGAGGTAACAATAATTTCATCAAAATTTTGCCATCTAAATTGGCCTCTTCAGGATGTAAATGTTCAGTATTTAGGGACTAAACTTTATCTCAGGTAAAGCAGAGCATGAGACAGTTTGAATGTATAGGGCCAGAAGGACAGAGAGGAATATTAAAACCATATTGCCTAACATAGCAATGAATTTGTGGGAGCATGATTGTTACAGCAATGGAATACTCAGATTAATATTACCCTAATCATAGAAGCAAATCATACATTAACTTATGTTTCTAAGAAAAATATTGGAATGTTTTATAAAAACTAATTACCAACCATTCAGATTGAACAAGAAGAGTGCACAACTGCTATTGATTTTTCAAAGGTACCAACTGCCCTACCTTTAAAATGGTTGACAAACTCATGGGTTAAGCAATGGCCTTTAACAAAAGAGAAACTGCAATTTTTAGAACAGCTCATACAAGAGTATCTAAATACTCAGCATATTGAGGAATCAACCACTTCTAAGAATTCCCCTTAATTTTTTGTTAAAAAGAAATCTGGAAAATGGAGAATGGAAACAGATCTAACAGCTATAAATAAGGTGAATCAGCCAATGGGCTCTCTACAGTCTGGTATTCCTTTGTCTTCTCTATTGTCTAAAAGACAGCCTCTTATAGTTCTTGATTTAAAGATTTTTTCTTTTTGGGTCTGGGATACCTCACTCAGGATAGTGTTTTCTATTTCCATCCATTTGCATGCAAAATTCACCATGTCATTGTTTTTTACCGCTGAGTAGTACTCTAATATGTATATATTCCACA
>NC_022027.1:16468262-16474747 GCF_000317375.1 Microtus ochrogaster
ACAACCTAGATGCCCTTCAATGGAAGAATGGATGAAGAAAGTATGGAATATATACATATTAGAGTATTACTCAGCAGTAAAAAAACAAGGACTTCTTGAATTTTGCATACAAATGGATGGAAATAGAAAACACTATCCTGAGTGAGGTAAGCCAGACGCAAAAGGTCTATCCTTTTTATGATAACTCAGGATATTCTTCCCAAGGTTTCTGCGACATGCCAGCTTTCTTTCTATCCTTCAGTGCAAGCACTCTACAGATCAACAACAGATCAAGGATAGACATCACAATCTTTTAATGTATGCTTTCTTGTAATTCCAGCTCACTAATGCTATATCCTACTCTGTCTTGTTGTTGATTTTAATAAAATAGTTTGACTCTAGTCCAGAATAGAGTATAATAAAGGTTTCTTTTTTTTTTTTATTTAGGACTAGATTTACAGATCGCCAGTCCTCTGCTTAGTGGGGAACAGAATAGCAGCCAAGGAGCAATTCATGGTTTTACATCTGTATATATAATACATGTGACAATGCCCAAAGTGGACCAGAATCTTAAAGACTCATGGCTAAAGGGGCTCCCATAGCACTGTCTGATCTTTTCAGGGTGATCATTGGACTGAGACAGCAACTAAAAGGAGATTATAAAAAAGTTGGGAATATTGTGAGTTGGGGATTACTGTGAATAATCTGAAGAAAAAAAAACTGCCAAGAGGTCTTGCAGACTAAACATCTAAAATGTCAACAATGTTTTAGCTTGTTATTTCAATTCTGAGTATTTTGAGATTTTGAGAAACAATGGGAGGGAGTGCTGGGTATAGAGCTTAGTAATCAAGCTTTAGCTTGTGTTCATCACTACTTGGGTACAATCCCCAGCATATAATTATTATCCAAATATTAATAGCCAACTAAATAAATAATTTTGAAATAAGGTAATATTGTGAGAGATGTATAATTCAAACATATCGTTGGGAAAATGTGTTTGACTTTATAATGGCCTTTGCAACTGTTATTTTTATTGCTATTGCTGATAAATTTAGACCAATATATTGCAGGCAGTCAAGCCTTGCCACACACTGTTCTCTATGTTGATCACAGTTGGTTTAAATTTGTCTTGAATGAGTGTTATGCACAAACAAGAACTGAAATAAAAAGACAGAGTTTAAATTTTTTTCTGGAAATGCCAGAAAGGCAAACTCATTGTCGAAAATTGGCACCTAAGACTTCCTCTCATGACCACTGATCCAAGAACCAGTTTGTGGTCATAGATGCTTTGCCAAAGTCTTTTTAGAATGGACTATAAATAGAGTAGAGAGAAGGGCTTGATTTTTAGCCAAGAGAAGAAAAATAAGCCATGTTGTTGACTTATATTACTGACCTCCTAGACAAGATGTTTCCATTGACAAAATTATGCCTCTATTTGCAGTAAGATGAACACATTGTGCCATTGCTGTGGCTCTAAGGACTACCACCTTTAGAAGTCGATCTGTGGTAAATATGGCTACACTACCAAGAGCAAGCCAAGGCATAACTAGAGTGGCAAGACTAGGCAACAAAACACTACCTGGAGTGGGCCTATGAGGAACCTAAAATTGTCTGTTGAACACTTAGACATCAATTCTATGAAGGAACAGCATCTAGCTCCAGAGGAGAGCTGTTGCAGCATTCAGTTCTTCTTGAGCATTTCATAAAATCACTCATAAAATTAATGTTCTGGTTTCAAACACACACACATACATATGCACACACACACACACACACACACATATTAGGTGGTTAAGATACCTATGTCTCCACATAAGTTTTTTAAGACCATTTCAATTTCAGGAGAGAAATCATAATTTTGATAGGAGGAAAGTCTGTTGACTCAAAACTATATCTTTCCAGATGTGTGAAGATTCTATAATTTTCTTCAATCATCTATGGTGGTGTTTCAGTCAATAAGCCTGGAAAATGTACAAAAGAAGTCTTCTTTTCAATTTTATTTCAAGTAGATATGTTTTCTCAATTTCACTTGAATTGTTCATTACAAGAATATAGGAATAAATTACATTTTATATGTTGTATGCTGCCACATTTGAACTCTTTTATTAATTTTAACAGGTTTTCTATAAAGAATCATAACAGACAAGTTCTTCCATTTTGCAATACAAGATAATGGCATACTTAAAGAGGAAAATTTACTTTTCTATTTCTAATCTGAATGCCTACTTTTCTTACTTGTATTGAAATATCAGTAGAAGTTTCTATCCCTAATCTTAGAAAAAGAAATGTTCATTTTTAGTAATAATTATGTCATTAATTAAATATTTATTCTGTGTTGTTCAATACTATCCAATGCATTTTCTTGTACTTATTGAGGTGGCCTATATGGTTTTGTTGTGTGTTGTTATTAGTATAATAATCACATTGATAGTTTTTATATAATAAACCAAACTTGATCTTTTTTTCTTAGGAAAAATATTCGTAGAGTATATCCGGATATAAACTTTCGAAAGAGGTGATAGTGATTTGTGATCTCATTTTAAATATAGGCATTTATAAGTTGCTATTTTTATTTTTTGGATTTTCGAGACACGGTTTCCAGGTTTTTGGTGCCTGTCCTGGAAATCACTTTGTAGATCAGGCTGGCCTCGAACTCAGAGAGATCCGCTTGACTCTTCCTCCCAAGTGCTGGGATTAAAGGCATGCGCCACCACCGCCTGGCTATAAGTTGCTATTTTTAACTACTTGTTTTCTTGTTTTTCCATCTCCTATATATACTCTTACTGAGAAATAAAATGATTAATTTTTATATGCATGTATGGTCATTTTTAATTGTTTTTGGTTGTCTAATTTAGAACCATTGTATTCACAGAACATTTCATTTAATTTAGTCTCTTTAATTAATTGAATGTAACTGCATGTTTTCAAACATCATTTACTTTTGAGAATGACCTTTTTTATTCGGAGAAAAACTATGGTTCAGGTGTTCTATAGATGCCTAGAGCCTCCAGCTTTTATATTTGTTTTTTAATGTTTTTATAATTTTATTCACTTGTAGGGTCAAATTTTGTTATGAAACCACAATGAAAAAAAGCAAATTTTAAGATAAAGTCATTCTTTTCTCTACTTTTCAACTTTCTTTATCTCCTTTCAGTTTTTAAGAAGTACTAAGGGGCAGACTTCTCTGTATTTTAAAGGTGATCCAAACATACCCTCATTTCATATAATCTCTGTTCTATATAATGAACCAAATAAATAAAAATTTACAAGTAGAATAAGAATAGATCTTTTGTCTTAAGCAATTATAATTTCTTAAAACACTAATAAAACAAAGAAATGTCATTGGGACTATGAGCACAAGTTTTAAATTTGCTACTATTTTTTAGAAAACAATTGTAGAAGTAGATCAAGTAATGCAAAAATAAGCAATAATCCTAACCCATGTAATAAATAAATAAATTTAATATACTAGTAAATATAGTAAGGCAAAAGCTTGAGAGATAGGATTAAGTGAGGATTATGAGATGGAAAGAATGTCTGAGACTAAGTGGGTCTTCAATTTAATAAAAATCAGCATAAAAATTATGCAGCAAGTGAGTGAGTGTCACACATAGAGGAGTCATTATAGAGACTGAACAGACAGTATTTTAAAAATGTTGACCTTGAAAATAAGATTAAAGCAATGCCCAAAATTATCAGAAAGAGTTGGTGACAGATTTTGCCATAGAAACAACTTTGAGATACCATCTTACACCTGTCAGAAAGGCTAAATTCAAAAACACCAATGATATAGCCTATGCTAGAGAGGATGTGGAGTAAGGGGAACATTCATTCATTGTTGGTGGGAATGCAAACTTGTACAACCACTTTGGAAATCAGTGTGGTGGATTCTCAGGAAATTGGCAATCAACCTACTTCAGGATCCAGCAATACCACTCTTGGGAATATATCCAAGAAATGCCCAATTGTACTACAAAAGCATTTGTTCATCTATGTTCATAGCAGCATTATTTGTAATAGCCAGAAGCTGGAAACAACCTAGATGTCCCTCAATGGAAAGTGTGGAATATATACACATTAGAGTATTACTCAGCGGTAAAACACAATGACATCTTGAATTTTGCATGCAAAAGGATGGAAATAGAAAACACTATCCTAAATGAGATAACCCAGACCCAAAAAGTTGAATATGGTATGTACTCATTCATTAGTGGACTCCAGCCAAAACAAAGGACATTAAGCCTGTAGTTCACAAGCCTAGAGAAGCCAAATAACAAGGTGAAGCCAAAGAAAAACATATATAGATCCTCCTGGAAATAGGAACTGAATAAAGATCGCCAGGAAAAAGTTGGGAGCATGGGGGTGGGGGTACGGTGGGGGTAGGTTTGGGGGAAGGTGAGGCGGAGAGAGAGAAGGGAGAAGGGAAAGACTGGCAAGAGCTTGGAGGAGTGGGAGAGTGAAGATGGAGGAAGGGCAGATATAGGAGCACGAAGAAGATGCCTACTTTAAGGGAGCCATTTTAGGGTTGGCAAGAGACTTGGCTCTAGAGGGGATCCCAGGTGTCTATGGGGATGTCCCCAGCTAGGTCCTTGGACAGCAGAAGAGAGGGTGCCTGAACTGTCCTTGCCCCACTATCACACTGATGATTGTCTCGAATATCACCATAGAATATTCGATGGATGGAGATAGAGACAGAGACCCTCATCAGAGTAACAGACTGAGCTCCCAAGGTCCAGTTGAAGAGCAGACAGAGGGAGAAGACGAGCAAGGAAGTCAGGACTGTGAGGGTTTGGTCCACCCACTGAGGCAGTGTGCCTGTTCTAAAGGGAGCTCACCAAATCCAGCTGGACCCAGATTGAACGAGCATGTGATCAAAGAGGACTCTGAATGTGACTGACAATGGGGACTGACTGAGAAGCCCTTGATAAAGGCACTGGGACTTGTTTCTACTGCAAGTACTGGCTTTTTAGGACTCTAGTCTATTTGGTTGCACAGCTTTTTAGGTCTGGATGTAGTGGGGGAGGGCCTTGAACTTCCCACAGGGCAGGGTTGCCTGCCGTCTCTTAAAGAGGGAGGGGAGGGAGGAGGGTGAGTGGGAAATGGGGAGGGGAATGGGAGAAGGGGAAGGGGAATGGGAGGAGGGGAGGAAGTATAAATTTTTGAATGGAAAAATTTTAAAAAAGTGCAAAAAAAGTGTGAGCCTGGCTAAAGCTTTGCTGGACTAAGTAAAGCTTAGGTTTTTACCTTCCGCTACTGGAAGAGAATAGATTTCTTTTGTAAGTTGGCAATTTGAGATAATTGGTTAAGAAAATCACATGATACTAATATGAACAGTAAAAACAAAACAAAAACTATTTTTTATTTTGTTTACTTATTTTAAATTTATTTTCCATCCCTTGTGCAGTTTCTTTTTTCTCCTCTTCTTCTCGTCCTTACCCCCAGTGCATTTCTATTCCCCCCCCCCAACCCACTCCTCTTCTTCTGCTGCTGAGGAAAGGCAGGTCTCCCATGGATATCAACAAATCATAGCACAACAAACTACAATAACACTAAGAATCAAAGACCGAATGACCCAGAGATTTAGGAGAGGACCAAAAATGAATGGAGGAAAAAATAATGTCAGTGTAATGATTCCTAACGACATTCCGCTATACTCCTAAATTAGTGCCCAGCTGAATTGTCATTGAGTGGAAACATCCAGAAGTTGATGGAAACAGAGGCAGATCCACAGCCCAACATTAAACAGAGCTCAGGGAATCATACAGAAGAGGGGAAGAAAGGGGTGTAGAGCCAGAAATGTCTAGGATACCACAAGAAAACAATGATTTTTTTAATAAGGTGATATTTGTAATGGTTTACCAATTTAGACAGTTGAACAAAAAAGCAGTTATGGGTTTAGGGACAGATCTTGCAGGACTTTAAAAATATTTGTACTTTTACTTTTAAATTTGAACATGGGGTCAAAAGGAAGTGATATTTGATCTAAATTTTGAAGAAACCTGTTAAAATATTATAAGAAGAGAGAATAATATATGTATAGACTTGAAATCATGAAAATTTAATAATACTCTAGGATATTAAAAGATTTAATACCTTTCTATATGCATCTACCAATTAGAAAGAGTTGAGAGAAAGGTATGTCCTTTGGTATATGATAATGCTAAGCCATAAAACTTGCAAGTGGAAGTTCCTTTTTTAAGACGAAATTCTATTTCTTGCTTGTAAGAATGTGTGGTACATTCTGTACCTAGATGATTAAGTAGTGTTCTTAAAATGATAAGGGCTCTTCTTGGAAGAAAAACAAGACGTTATTTGATTTGATTAGGAGTCATACTGAAGTGGACATCTTAACTAGAAGTATGAGCCATTTCCTTGGGATACCTGAACAACTGAATTTAAGGTATGTAACAATTCAACAGAACTATCTGTCCAAATCTATCTATTTGGTGCCGAACATTTGTGGTACAAATTCATGAAAAAGCCATTTGCCTGAGGCTTTTTTTTTT
>NC_022027.1:16476405-16507154 GCF_000317375.1 Microtus ochrogaster
AATTAGAGAAATTATATTAATTATTATGGTTATAAAATAGGATTATAGGAATTAGTCTCCAAAAGGTAAAAATTAGGAAAGATCAATTTCAGATTCGTAACGACTTCTATAGATTGATAGGAGATACTTCCCAGCTATAGGCCACTATTGTGATAACACCCGGTGAACTGATTAACTTAAACCTAACCTTAGATGGTGAGGAGGACTTAAATAGTCTCATGAATTTGTCAGTAGAAACTGAGAGACAATTGACTTTGATTGAAGAGAAATTACAGAAGTCACATGTGGATCCAAATCTTAACTTCATTCTGGTCATATTATTCTCCAGATATTTTACTACAGGAATTTTAATGCAATGGAAAGATATAATCAGATATAACTTGCCAAAAGAAAATCTCCCAAAAATTAGGGGTGGGGATAGGTTTTATTTTTATCTTTTCAGGAGAATAAAGGTTTCTAGCTAAGGAATCTGAAGCCTCCTGAACAAATGAGACATCTGGAGAAAAAGAACAAATCATCCATAAAAAATTGACTCAAGAAAAAGAGTAAATTGACCTATTGGTCAATATCACATTTCCAAAGAGTAAAATTTCATAGCTCTTCTAAAATGTTTGTTTCTGCGGTTCTCAACAGCATATGATATAAATGGTCTTTTGTATTTCCAGTCCAATTAAAGATTAAAACTGTATTTGGAGTTGGAGTGACTTTTGTTTCTCAGGCATGCTTTTTAAAGTCAAATTCAAAATCACTGTCTCTTGTCAGAAGAGCCATGATATGGGTCCGAAGAAAACAATAATGTAAGGAATATATTATTGCTACAAATCTCATAATCCTTTGCCTTTATATTGACCCTTTGACAGCTTTTCTTAAGGTATAAGATTTATAAATTTATACATGTTAAACTTTTGTTGTGATATTAATGGCCATATAGAATACTAATTAATTATATAAAAAGGTTTCATCTACTTTCTTGTACATGATTTTGGATATGAGTCTTTTTCAGTTTCTATGATGAATTATAAGCAAACCTAAAACAACATTTGAAGTCTCAATAAAGAGGATAGGGCCCCACTACAGTGACTCTTCCAGGCCTATAACACCAATAAGCTGAAAAACATCACCTAAAATTTGACTTTGGAATACACTGCTCAGAATAATTTCAAGGTTGCTAGCTGAGATGATCCATTCTAGCAGACTACTCTAATTAGGACTTGAGACAAGACTTGAACTTTCCCATTTTGTATAAACTAGACAAAAAAGATACTGCTCTCTTTCACGGAACTTAATAATTAACTACAAATTTTCTTTTCAGGATGCCCTAAGGATATTGTTACCCCCAGACAACAGGAAGTAAATTTAAGAATATGATGCCCAAAAATTCCCAAGAAGTAGGGTGGATGGTTTTTGGTCTTTCAATGGATTATGGATATTTGACATTATTTAGGGGGGCTAGTCACAAGTTATTATTATTATTTTTTTGGGGGGGTTTTCGAGACAGGGTTTCTCCGTGGCTTTTGGTTCCTGTCCTGGAACTAGCTCTTCTAGACCAGGCTGGCCTTGAACTCACAGAGATCTGCCTGCCTCTGCCTCCGGAGTGCTGGGATTAAAGGTGTGCGCCACCACCGCCTGGCACAAGTTATTATTGTTAATGGTCATGAAAAAGTAAAGAAAATTAGATGCAAGGTTTTTGTTTTAAGAAGGAAAAATGGGGAGATATAGATATGATAAGATAAAAGGTAGATTATTGAATTTAGTCTGTTGAAAAAAGAAAGGATACAGATGATATAAAGGTAGATTATTAAATGTACTTTTTTTTTTAAAAAAAGCAACAACTAATTTTAAATCTCTTACATTGGATTGAACTTCTGTATATTAGATACAAATTTTTTATATGGACACAAATTTGAGATTTATTTTGTTAGAACATAGTACACATATGTTACTATTTTGATTTTAGATATTATACCTATATAACTCATTTAACCATGTAGTGTAAATTTCTAGTCCTTGAAAATTATTATTACAAACTGTTTAGAATAATAAGGAAATGTAGGGTTAGTAATCAGCCATCTATTATAATTGAACTTGTAGTCACTTTAGGTATATTTGAAAGTCAAATACATATATATATTATAGAGATAAGTCATCTTCAAACACTTCAGAGATCCACAGAATATGACATTTAGGATGTTTTAATACCACAGATTTTTTTTTTATTACAATGATGCATGTCTACTCCTAGTAGCACCAAGCTAATTCAGAGAAGATAATGAACATCAAATAAACTCCACATGGAGTTTACTTTCTTTACAGCAAAAATTAATCACTGGGCAAGAAAATGACTTTGCCTTGACTGCTGACAGTATATTGTCCTGATTGGACAAGCAGGATGCAAAAAAAAGAGACTGCCTAACATTGTCAAGACAAAGAAGGACAGCCATTCAGAATATCCTGCTTCACAGAAAGAAAAATCCTGCTTTATCAGATATGCTAGAATTGTAGGTTGAAGATAGATGTACCCACATTGCAGAGGAACTTTGGGTGACTTTCCAGTCAGTCAGCTCTTTTTGTTATTTCTCATATTTTATGGAAGTTGCTTGCTCACACTTTCTGCTTATTCAGTTAATATTATTTTCTTCTTGGGTCTCTAAGGGCATTGAACATTAGATAGTTATAGTTTACCCCATGCAGAAAGAAAGTTATGATGAAAAGTAAATTAGATATAAGACTTTGGACTTACCAAGATATAATAGATATAGACTATTTTTGCTAAATTTGTCAAATCCAAATGAACTAGACATTGTTGCTGTACTTATTGTTTATATATATTGTATATAGTCATTGTAGTTATCATACATAGCATTCTTATATTAGTTACAGATTTTTTAATATTAGACGAAAAGTGAAAATGAAGTGAAATTTCATTTGTATTTTAATAAATAAAGGTCGCCTGAAGTTCAGCAATCAAAACAGCTGTACTGATCAATCTTACAGACCAGAAAGTGGTGACAGACACCTTTCATGCCAGTAGCCACACTAGTTTGCCACAAAAATCAGGTGGTAGTGGTGCATACCTTTTATCCCAGCACTAGAGAAGAATATAATATGGAAGGAGACAGCTCTCACACAGTTTTATCCTGAGATTTTTTTGAGGTAGGATTGCCATTTTTGGACTGAGATAGAGGTAAGAGCCAGTGGCTGGCTGTTTTGCTTTTCTGACCTTCAGAGTAAACCCCAATTTTTTGGGGGGGGTGTTTATTAAGCATGTTACACTATGTCTATCTATCTGTCTATCTATCTATCTATCTATCTATCTATCTATCTATCTATCTATCTATCTATCATCTATTGTCTACCAATCTTCCTGTCTACCTGCCTATCTCTATCTATGTATCTACATCTATCTATCTATCTATCTATCTATCTATCTATCTATCTATCTATCTATCTATCTATCTATCTATCTTTTTATCTTTATATCAATTTCTTCACTAGTGCATCTTAGTCATTTTAGTACATAAAGATGAGGTTAATTTTCCAATTTAATTTTTCCTAATAATATAAAGGTATACTTTTACTTTCAATGAGGTTATATCTTGATAAGTTAATCATAATTTGAAGATATTGGAAGTTCAAATTGAATTTAATGTCCTTGATCCTGAAGAAACTTACAACTTAAAAACTGTGATTGAGTGTAATTAATTGTAAGCTATGACACTGCTATTGTTGCTCAATATCTTGAGAGTTTTGTAACATGAAAGTTTGTCTATACAACCAGCAGTATTTAAAAATCAAAATATTCTTTCTATTAAATAGGTTTCACATTTGCAACATACTAAGATACAAAGTAGAGACCATTTGAGTATCCACGTCATATTCTATGTGAATAACTTGTATATAAATAATAATTAAAATATTCTAAGGTTCTAATGTATGTCAGACAGGAATTTAGAAAAAATATTATTTAACACATAATATGATTTACATAAAATAAACAACAACTTCTCTTTCTAGTATAAAACAATTATCTAAATTTTACTTTCTTATGAGAAACATAACACTTAATGAATATTTATTAAAAATATCATAATTATTTTTATGTGATATCAGAAGTCAAATAAATACAATATAAGATATATCACTGGATGATTTTTCATGAAGGTGTATTAGAATAGTAGTCATAGTAAAGCACAGATACTGGTTAAGAAGACAGAATCACAGAAAGAATTATCAAGAGTTAAGTGGAGTTAACTTCAGAGCTAAAAATAACAAAGCACAATCAGATATTGGCAGGAGCAAATGAGCTACTGAGATTTCAAGACATTTTTTTATACAGAGAAAGTTAAAAGCACAATTCAATTCACTATATCTTATCATGTGTTATCTTTGAATTCCTAACAATGATAACTAAAGGCTGACATAAGTTTCTACAATTATCAGTTCTGGTGTGAAAATCAACAGAAAGATAGAAAGATGACTTTATGGGTAAGACTACTAAGATGGTTCATCCCTTAAATTATAGCAAGCAAAATATGCACACTGGGAGGTGCTATCCATTACATGAGCTATTGTCCATTTTTTTTCTTCAGAGCACTTTCAATGGGACTGTGGTTTGGAATATATATATATATATATATATATATATATATATATATATATATATATATATATATATATATATATATATATATATATATATATATATATATATATATATATATATATATATATATATATATATATATATATATATATATATATATATATATATATATATATATATATATATATATATATATATATATATATATATATATATATATATATATATATATATATATGTCTACTACTAACATTTACAGAATATGGCCTACTATCAAGCCAGAGCTAATTTTCTTTTCCATCACAAAGAAGAAAGGAATGCTTACATCTTTTTCCTTTCAGTAGCAAGTATACATTGAAAATAGTGCATTAATTTAATAGAGATAGTTGCTAATATATTTATCTTTATCTTTCAACTTATATATTTCTGCCATTAGTTCTATACTAATTTTTATGACACAATTTCTCTTCACTAGGAATAACTACCAAGCCCAATTTAAACATATTGATCAGTGGGATTTCTCAAACAATATCCTGTTAGTGATAGTAACCTTTCATTTTGCAGTCACCCTGAATTTCTGGTCAACCTTTTGGAATTCTGTCACCATTAGAGTAAGACCTTGGTATTCTTTTTGTTACAGTCAAAAAGCTAAATCTGCCACAAGACTTTCCAATATTCTGCTTAGTGTGCACAGCATCACTTTCATGATTTTCTAAATTGGCAGGGTGATACCCTCAGCTTATCATTCTCCTCTCACAAGCAGTCTACTGCAGTTAAAATAAGCAAGGTCAGTACTAGGTTCTTATAATCATCCTCTTCAAGTCTGTCAGCATCACAGCTGCCACACACCCACAAGTTGCACCTCTTATCTGAATTTCTCCTAATTAACCCTAGGAAAGAGGCTAAGTAATTATGATGCAAGTATATTCAGGAATCATTAACTCTTCACTAATGTCATTGTCCCGTTCTCTGTTCGGACAGAGAAAGACCTCTCTCAGCATTTCAATATAAGGACACATTTATGAGTCTACTTACTCAAAAACTAAAGTAGGTGTTTCAGTCTTGTGCTCTATTTCATCAGTAGGTAGTATAACACTGTAGAACAAAAAAGATGCAGAAGAGGGAGCCCTATAAGGAAAGAAAGATATTTTCAAGAATTAATTTTCAAGCTAGTGACTTCACGTGTATTGTGGATGGAATATAAAGTATCTTCTGTATGTTTGTGTTGGGTAGTTCATCTCTAGATGGTGGAGATGGTCAAGAAGGTTGTGAAATCTTCAGGCTGTGGAGGAAGTGAGATACTTGGGCAAGGTTATGAGCTTTGATAATCTGGTCCCATTTTCCATCCTTCCTCCTTTGTGTGATTTCATGCTTCTTTACTCACATATTTCCTAACAATAGTGGATGGCCTGGCTTCTTAAATTGCATTTCAAAATAAACAGTGTCTTCTTAAGCTTCTTTCTGCCAAATATTAGTTACTACAATGAGAAATGTACTTACTACAATGAGAAAATTTGTTCTTCTTGGAAAATTGTTCCTTACACATAGTACTTTTAAATATCCTGGTGGGAGAGCCTGTGAGGAAAAGACTGACAAGTTTACTTACCATCTCAGTCCTTCCAGACAGAGCATTTCACATTTTAACACTCTTGGATTGATACAGTTGTTTGCTGAGAAGTTTCCCACAGCAATATCAGCAGGGAAGCTGCATAGTGCTCAGGTTAGCTTGGTGCTGCTCTGTTAGTACTCTGAGAAGACTGTCACCTGCAAACTTTGCTGGAGGGTAAGCTCCAACAAGACAGGTATGGTTGAGAGGATTTGAATCATAAAATGTCTTATATGATCTTATAAACAATGGCTATCAAGAATATGTGAACTTTTTACGTCTTGTCTCAAACCTGACTATACTCCTGTGTTCTGCCTCTGTGAATGTCCCACTTCTAGTTTTATCTGCATGTACCAGTCAGAAATCTAGGCTCTTTTGGGAATAATTTTATCTTCCTAGAACTCAAGGTGTCCCTGTGATGATAACTTTTGATGGCTGCTCATTAAAGTCTGGTTGCTTCTTTTAGCATTTCTTTATCATCATCCCTGTAATCCGTTCATCATTATCATCTCTGGTATAGATTTCTATGACAGTCTTCATTCTTGTTAATTTAACTGCACATTTTCCTCCACAGTACAGTTAGAACAATCAGTGGAGAAACAGATTCTGATTTTTTTCTTTTATTTGAAGCTACCAATTACTCTTCCAAAGGAGTCTCCTTATCTAGACACCATTGCCTCTTCCTTTCTTGGTGGTTAAGTCAAACAAACATTCTATTTTTTCCATGTATGTTTGTGTGTGTGTGTGTGTGTGTGTGTGTGTGTGTGTGTGTAGAACATTTCTGTCTTCAGTTATCTCATAATTTCATATTAATTTTACAGTTTTTTTTTACAATATCTTTCCAAAAAGAAACTGTTCCCATTTTGTTTGGTTAATCTTTGATTACTGGATGCTGTAGAGTGATAATAATGACACATAACTGCTTCGCTATCTACTACTATTGCCCCTTTGAGGTAATCATGAGGAACTTGCCTGGTTCCTTCAAACTTGGATGCAAATACATGAAGGTAGAAATCATGTTTTGCCCATTGGTACCATTCTATCACAATGTCCAGGCATAAGCAATCTATCTCTGCTTGTTGCATAGAGGAATACTTGAAATTTGTTAGAGATTTCACACAGTGATGTCATCAAATAGAATGTGAACCCTTTTCGGTAGAAGAAAACCATGATGAGGATTCAAGAAGACAAAAACAGATTAATTCATTGAATCTACAAAAGACAAATTCTTTTAGCAAAAGAACAGCACAAAGGTTTAATTTTGATTCCTACTTAATAAAAAAGACTTAGAGTTTAAAATATCTCCCATATCTTAGATTTGTTCACCTTTTCATTCAAAGAGAAAGGTGGATGAACTATGAGTAACAACTTAAATGTGTGAGATGTTCTAAGATAAGGTACCAAATTATGGGAAAAATCCACAAATTACCTGGAGGGATGAGCTTCTGGGACTGCATGAGTCTAGTGAATAAAATGAGTAAGCAGAAACTTATCAAAGTGGTTGTGGTACTGCAGAGAACCAAACCAGTCCACCTACCTTAAAGTTAGAGAGTGAAGCTTGTTTTCAGTAAGTTCTTTGGGAAACCAGAACATTTTATCATCTCCAATGTTCCCACTGTTGTCACCAATCTCTCTGCAAAGATGAAAGTCAATGATACCCCGACCATTATGACTTAATTATCTAGAACTTTCAAAACATTATAACTAAATAGTTTATTTAAAATTATACTTCCAGCCAGGTGGTGGTGTTTCATGACTTTAATTCCAGCACTCAAGACAGGATCAGGTGGGTCTCTGAGTTTCAGGCCATCCTGGTTTACTGATTGAGTTTCAGTATAGGTCTCAGAAAATAAATAAATAAATAAATAAATAAATAAATAAATAAATAAATAAATAAATGAAAAATGTGTATGATGTGGTATTCCCCTCTGTATGCTATAAATACCATTGGTTAATAAGGAAACTGTCTTAGGTCTGTGATAGGGTGGAGTAGAGCTAGGTGGGAAAAACTAAACTGAATGCTGGAAGAAAGGAGGCAAAGGCAGAAAGAAGTCATGGAGCTACTAGAGACAGATGCCCTGAAACTTTGCTGGTAGACCACGACCTTGTGGTGATGCACAGATTAATGGACATGTGTTAAATTAAGATTTAAGAGTTAGCCAGTAAGAAGCTAGAGCTAATGGGCTAAGCAGTGATTTAAATAATATAGATTTTGTGTGATTATTTCGGGAGTCTGGGTGGTCGGGAACTGAACAAGCAGCCACATTCAAGTATATTTCCTCTACTACTTGAATGTTTCTCTCTCTCTCTCTCTCTCTCTCTCTCTCTCTCTCTCTCTCTCTCTCTCTTTTGTCCACATGACAGTTCCTTTATAAGATTGGAGACTTTTTTTGAAATGACATTTTCATTATTTAATCTAATTTTTTTTTTGTGTGTGTATATTTGGATGGGAGATTAATGTGTGCCTCGTAGTATGTCTGTGCAGGTTGGAGGATAACTTACTGTACTTAGTTAAATGTAGAATAGATACCCTGAGGATCTCGATTGCTGCTGGGAAATGTGAGAACTCAGGTTGGCTGGAGAGTCAACAATGAAAAAAAAAATGCTGGGAAGTGGTTGAACTCCTTTATTTACTGTTGGGAGCAGTGAGACCCCAGATCCTGAATTTCTTATAAACAACTTGTTTTCCCCTGATCTGAGTGCCTACAGCTGCTCTGAGCAGGAGACCTTTAGGAGTTCCTGATGGCAGAAGAGTGATTTCTGGTGGGTTTGGCTGGGGCGTGGCTATCACTACATAATCTGCCCTTGAACACAATAAAGGGGGTATTCTTGGGGAATTCAAGGATGAGCCCTGTCGCTGTCTCTCTGTCTGTGTACATCTGTGTATTTTAACCTCCAGCCCCTTGCCCGAAGCTTGGTAGCTGGGTTTAAGCACACCAAGCACAGACACTGGGCCAGGTGCGCAGCATTTACCTTTTCTGACATAGACATTCTGGCATCGACCTCTTCCATGACCATGATTCTTCCTTTAACTCTTGTGTGGATGGAAAACCAGAAGCTCTAGGAGAAAAAGAGAAATCTCCCTAGATACTCAGATGCTGAAAAGTAATAAGAAACAAAGGGGGAAATGCTGCTGGGAAAGGAAAGTAGATTTTCCAGAATTCACTGGTCATTCTGATTGATCACTAGTATATAATGAACAGTTAAGCCACCCAAAAGAAGGTCTGTCTGCATACATCCTAAAGGCAGAAATGGTCTGCTTCATTAAATGCAACACAATGCTCTCTGACTAGTGTGTCAAAATAGAAAAGTAATTGCTAGCCTTATTATCTTAAGCTGCATATGCTGTGACCTGAAAGTCAGTTTGTAACAAGAAGTGTTTCCTTAAAGGGGTGAGCCTCATTTCCTGAAAAATTAACATACATCAAGTGAATAAATTGCCACCATAAAACCAACATTATTTATTTTTAAATAATGTTTGTTTAAAGGGCCAAATGAAATTTTTCTGAGAAGCTGGGTTTATCTATGTTGAGATATAAGCCTCTTATTGTACTTAGAATCTCTCACCCCTGAAAAATCTTTGCAGGGACAGTAAATGTGCAAAAATGTAAGAGATCAATCTATCTAAAAATAATTCAGAATTATGTATAATTTTCTCAATTAAAAGAACATTTGTTGCATATAAAACATACTCGTTATAGTTAGACCTTGTTGAAAGTCATGTATCATCGGTAATGTATAAATCAGAGCAGTATATGTTTAAAACCTGTTTAAACGATAAATGTTCCCCCAAGTTTAATTCTTTCAGTAATAAGCCACAATCTTTTTTATAATCAATTATCTGACATTTTGAGAAAAATATGTATTTACTGAATTATCATGTTCTAATGAAAATAACCATTAATGGGAAAATTGCACTCCATATATATTTAATTGTTCTGACCTTTATGCACTAAGATGTGATTATATTTCATATGTATCCACCATTTTGATAGAATTGGCAAGCAGATCACCAATCAGTGGTTTGCTAAAGGCGCACAAGCATATTCTTTTCTTTTCTTTGGATTCTTTTTTTATAATTTATTTTTTTAAATATAACTTTACATTTCAACCATAGTTCTCCCTCCCACCCTTACTCCTTCCTCCCCTCACCTCCACTGCTGTCCATTCCCCTATCCATTTCTTTCCAAGGGATATGTACGGGCTCCCATGGGAAGTCAACAGTCTGGCACATTAAGTTGGGGCATGACCAAGCCCCTCCTGTAGCATTAAGACTGGGCATGGCATCTCACCATAGGGAACCTGCTTTAGGAAACTAGCTAATGTACCAGGAATAGATCCTGCTCTTACTGTCAGGGGCATCTCAGAAAGTTCAAGCTTCAACACTGTCTCTCACATATGAAGGGCCAAGTTTGGTCCCATGAAGGCTTCACAGCTGTTGGTCGAGTGGTCATGAGTTTTCACACCCTTGGTTCAGCTGTCTCTGTAGATTTCTTCATCATAACCTTGACCTCCCTTGTTCATATATTTTCTCCTCCCTCTCTTGGATTAGACTGCCAGAGCTTGGCCTGTTGCTTGGTATATAAGGATATTCTTACAAAATGTATTATTAGATGCTTGGCAAGTTATGAATCAAAACATTTCCACTTTCTCAATAAGGTTAAAGTAAAAGATGCAAGAACAAACATTTGACATGGTGCACTATTCCAGGCTTCAAGCAATGTCGTGACAATAACTCTAATTAAGGCTGCCATCGTTTTGACCTGATTAGACAGAGAAGAGCAGTACTGTTCCTTTTTGCCTACCTTAGGATGGTAAGCTGCTGCTGCTGCTGCATAATACCTTTTGACAGCCTTCTTAATTATAACCTAGCTGAATGCATATCCTCAGAGTGCTTATTTTTTTTTTTAAACAAAAGAAGAGGAAATTGTAGTGAAAGCTGTCAGAATATTTCTGAATATTGCTAATGACTACTTCTAATAACTCAAAAATCTTAACTTTCTCGAGATTTTCCTGAACTTTTGCAATGTGCTGAGCATGTTTCTACAGTTGTACAGAGGCATTTGCAAACTGATTTACCTATGTAGGTCAAAGTAATGGCCAATCTTTCCCCAAAGTATTGTTTCAGGTTTTTTTTTCTTAATTTGCCAAAGTAAAAACAAATGCCATTACTCCACATGTTCATGAGTTTAGAATTCTTATGCTCTGCTTTTTACATGGTACTAATATCCTGGAATTTGTATATTTTGTAGTCTGAAACATTTCAACACAATAGATTTATGGCATATAGTTTAGTTTTTGTTGTACTATTTTATTGTATATATTTTGCAGGCTATGTATACATTACAGAATTTTCTCTCTAACCCTCAATTTTAATACACATGTATTAAATATAATGAATACATCTAATGTAGTACCATCCATAATATGGGGTTATTTTTAAACTGCTGATTGCATTCCAGGTAATTATGTATACGGATGTCTTCATTACAAATTTTCTTTCTGATCAATGCTTTATAAACACAGACAATTTAGATGAAGCTGGAAACTGACAAGGCCAATTTCTGAGTCTTGTCTATGACTATAGCCAGAAGACTTGGTAATAATTCTGCTTCTTAATTATCAAAGTTTTCTATGCTGCTAAAGGACATGGATTAAAGCTTTGATAGTTTCAGTTCATTAAGTATGCTTCCATTAATCATCAGCATAAAGGATAATTCGGAATATATATATAATTTCATGTGATTTCTCATGAGTCTGGCTTCCCCCGACATCAACTAATAAAAGCAAACCAGACATCAATGAACAATTATCCATGGACTATTATGGGAAAGTCCCATGCCAGATCATGTGAGACACAAAGAAAATTGTCTTTGACTTTTAGGGAGACATTAAGGAGAGAGATTTGAGCAGTCATTTAGAAAGTGTTAAATTTCTATACTGTCCTTGTTAGTTCTCTTACTGTAACAAAATACTTGACCAAAGCAACTTAAGGAAATAAGTCATTAGCTTTCATTCCCGCTTGAAAGTACAGTCCACCAGAGGAAAAAAAGTGAGGTGGCTGGTCCCATTGCATTCACTCAGGTAGAGAGAGAAGAATGGCTATGCTATTTGCTTCCTATGCAGTCTACAGTACAGGCCCATGGACTACAGATGCTCATATTCAGGTTATGTCTTCTTACCTAAATTAAAGCAACATAAAAAAAACTCTTCACAGACCTTTTCAAATGTATTTATCCTAGGTGTCTACATTGTCAACTTCATAATATTTACCATTCGTACATTAATGTTATTATGTTAGCATTTTTTGAATAGATAATGTACAATAAAGTAATGAAAACAGATACATGTTGTAGGAGCCTGCCGCTTCGTTTCTGGGTGCCCACACCAGAAATAACCATATGCCAGATTTCCTTAACCTTATTCTTCAGGGAAAGTTGAGTGTGCTATTCGTGCATTCTGGAGCCCCACAAAGCAGGACAATTAGATCTACAGCCCCATGACACAGGAAAATCAGATGTGATAGGGAGTCAAGTCAAAGCTGGATCTCAGTTTATTACTGTGAGTGTCAGCTTATAGAGGTTTAGTGACCTCCAGCCAATGAGAGATAGTGAAGCATTCTCTCTAGCTGGAGGGGTGTCTGTAGAAGGAGAGAGCTGCTTGTTGGTTCCCAGCTGCCTAGCTAGCTTAGAGCCAAAATAATCACACAGAAACTGTATTAATTAAATGACTGCTTGGCATATTAACTCTAGATTCTTATTGGCTAACTCTTACATATTAATTTAACCCATTTCTATTAATCTATGTATCACCTTATGGCATTGGCCTACCAGCAATGTTTCAACACATCTGTCTCTGGTGGCAGTTCCATGGCTTCTCTCTAACTCTGCCCTTCTTTCTCCCAGAATAGAGCCTAGCTTTCCTCATCTAGTTCTGTTCTTTCCTGCCATAGACTCTAAATAGTTCTTTATTCCTTAACCAATAAAAGCAACACAGAGACAGAAGGACCTCCAATACCAGGTGTCTACCTAGATTTTACTGTCTCATCCTTGGTAGCTTTGAGACTACCTCTCAAATTTGAGTCAGACTTATCTCTGTCCTACAGGCCTCGAGGTACAGGCCCTGAGATAATTTTGGTCCAAAATCTCCCCCTTTTTTGTTTTATATCCCACTCCTTACCCCAGTCACCAAACCAGAATAGACAATCAGGGGGAGAGTATGGGTCAGCCCACCCCTATCTGGAGTTTTGGCTTGGATACCCTCAAATTGAGAATTCATTGGTGGGGTGAGATGTATCAAGCCTATTATAATGTACTCAAAGGGCCATGCGTTGTACCTGTTGTATCTGTTTTTGGAATGCTTGTTTCAGCCTTTGAAGACCACATGGGCCAAAATGACAGATCAATAAACAATTAGCCTTCAGCCCAATTAGGGAAGAGAGAATGTGGTAAGCTATGGGGACCAATTAAACCATGTCTCATAGGGGTTCTTGACTTAAATGAATCAATATCTTTCCTTAACTCATCTGGGATAGTTTTGTAACTATCCCATAATGGTCCATAGAGAAGCAACCTTCTTTCCCAAGTGCACTACAAATTCCTCCCTGTACCATAAACAAGTCCAAGCCTCCTATTTTGTAAGGTTACCCTTGTTAAGGGATCCAAAGACTTTTATAAATAACTTAATGCACTCTCTTTCCTTTATAATTATGTCCAACCCAGTCTTCTCACATTCCCAGGAAGAACAATAGTAATCAGGATCTGCCCCATAGTTACTAATAGCAGAGGCAGTCTGGTTGCCTCCTGGGCATACATAAAAGGTGTCTACAGGAGGGTATGTTTCCTAAGAACATGAAAATACCCACGCTCGTTAGGGTAAGATGCCTGTGGTAGGGTGCACCCCCGAGTGCCTCCACATTAAGGTCTCCCTTTGATCCCCAATTGCAGTTTCCCATGTCCCCACTCCCACATGCCAAATCACAGAGGTCAAACATCTGGTCAAGTCACACCATCGAGGGTATTGACATCTGAGAAGTCTGATTTAGGATCCCTCCAATGCCAGTGCTCAACAAAATCCATGTCACCATCTGTGGTTGGTGTAGGCTTGCTGCCTGAACCTTGGTTCCCATGAGAAGAATTAACATGATTACTGCTGAGCCATCTAAAATAGATAAACAGGCAACACTTTCCTCAAGGGTCAATCTCCCTTGGGCAGTGGTGATTTTTTTTCTTGTGTTTAAATTTAAGAATTGTCCACACAATCTCTTTCTTTCTTTATTGGTCATCTTGGTCTTCCCTATTGTCCTGAGGGGAGGGGAGAAATTTTATGTTACAAGCTGGTAGCCAACAGGCATTTCCCCTCTGTTTGGGACGATACATTGGCCCTGTGTCTACAAGGGATCTGGGCCCCTCCATTCTTTAGTGAGAGGATCCTTCCAACTAACCTTTAGGCAGGGCCTCGTTGGTAGGGATCCCCAATGTTTCTGGAATCCATTTTGTTCATTTGATTTTTGAAAATTAATATTGATGGTTAATATCACCGTTTGCAGTTGTAGATGGGGGGTAGACTTCTCCCCCTTTTTGTTTTACAAGGACCTCTTTGAGATATTGGTGATGTCTTTCAACAATCACTTGAGCCTGAGGGTTGTGTGGTATCCTGGAGGTACAAGATATATTTAATCTCTGGAAGAATTAATTTAATGTTTCACTTATAAAACAGGGGCCGTTTATGGTCTTGACCTGTTGTCATAGACCCAGCATAGCAAAACATTGTAAGAAGTGGCTTTTGGCATGGGTTGCCTTTTACCCTGAGTGGGCAGTAGCCCAGCATACCTTAGAGTATGTGTCTATATTCACAAACATATTTTTTTTAATTTGCCAAATGGAGGGTAATGTGTTACATCTGTTTGTTAGATGATATTAGGTACTAACTTTCTTGGGTTCACCCACAGCCCTTGTAAAGGGGGGTGCAGAAAACTGTTGACAAGTCTTACATGTATGAACAATTCTCTTTAATTCTGGTGCAGGGATTTGGGGGTATAGGTATAGTTATAGGTATAGGTATAGGTATAGTCAGCTTCCAAGTCTATCAGGCATTTTTACCCCAAAGATCATAGTCATATTGGATCAGAACTCCTCTACTATTTGAATAGTCCAGTTAACTGAAGGTGCATCTTTCTTTCCTTTGGTTAAGGGGCCTGGAAAGCACCCCCATCTAGTTTAAAGGTTGACTTATGATGGGTTTCCCATTTATATCAAATTTGGAAGGGCATTCTGAGTCCTTTGTGGCAGCGAGAGCAGGGAGACAGAAGGGGTTTCTTCTGCACCTGGGTCTTTTTGCCCTTTTGTGGGCAATCCTATTTAAAATGCCTAAGTTGACCACATTAGAAACATTTCTCAGGGCCTGAAGGACCATCTCTCCTTTAGGTAAGTCTACTAGTCATCTGTTTGAGGGTCCTACATGTCCAGTTCATGCAACATAAGATCAAGCAGTGCAGGCAAGAACAATTTCATGCCTAAATGACTAGCAAACTTCATAAGCAGCCTCTTTGGTGCCCATCATCCTGAGCACCTGTGTCTCACTCTCATGAAAAATCCCAAGTCCTTAAAAATTTTAGGAAATTTGATTGTAGCTCTTTTCAAATTGCTTCCTAGCTTTTGTGAGGCAAAGTATTTTCTTTTGGGGGCGGTTCACGGATACCTTTTGGGTGGTGTTGGTCCATCAAACAATATTAGTCTGGAATTAATTCACAGGTTCTTATCTTCTTTTAATCTATGACTGTCTGTACTTTGTCTCTTTAAAGACTTTTTAAAAAAACCATTTACTACCTCTTATAACTGTTTGTACTTTATTTTCCATCTCTGTCCCAAGCCGATGTACATTTTTTTAAAACACACTGTGTCTCATTTAGGGATCTTTTATGTCTGAATCTCTTCTTACTGCATATCTGTAATCCTTTTCAGACAAGGAAGGCTTCTTAAAATGCTAAGTGCCTCATAAAATCCTAACTATCAGTGTTGCTAGGGCAAACACAGCCCTGGCTGCTTGCTCTGCCCAATCTAACATTGCAGAAGTACATTCATTCATTCTGAGACTGCCGTGTGAAAGCCATGCTCATCACCTCAACTCTGGTAACCAGCTGGTCCATGCTGCCACCAAGTAACTTGCATCATGCTGCCCACAAAACCCACTCAAGTATTCAGCCTCTTGAAATACCCAGAGTTTGTGCTGCCAGCATGGCCCAGAATGCCCTTGTTTTAAAACCACATAGGTATTTTTTTTTTTTTTTTGCTACTGCTGAATCCGGGTGACCGTTCTTCCAGAAACTGCAGCAAGCAGAGCCCATTTGAAAAAAAAATATGGCTAAACTAGATTTTTAGTGTCTAGAATTCCTTTTCAAGCCCTCTGAAGTTTTATGTGGTTTAGTTAGCACACGTTGGAGCACCAATCTGTTGCAGGAGGCTGCTTATTTGTTCCTTGATGCCCAGACCTGAAACAAGTACACAGAGGCTATATACTTGTAATACTGCTTGGCTCATAGGTTAAGCATATTTCTGACTAACTCTTGTGTTCTAAATTAATCCATCTTCATTAATCTGTGAATTGCCACATGGCCTTAGTTTACCAGCAAAGTTTTGGCATGTCTCTCTCTGGTGGCAGCTCCATGGCTTCTTTCTCACACGGCCTTCTTTCTTTCAGTTTAGTTTTTCCTTCCTTTCTCTGTTCTGCCATGTTTTGCTATAAATTCAAATCAGTTTCTTTATTAACCAATGGTATTCACAGAATACAGAGGGCAATCTCACATGAGATACACACATACACACACCACACTTCCAGAACGACATCAATAACAACAACGACACAAAAAACTCAAATGTTCTGAATAAAATGTTAAAGGATTCCAGGATTGAAGTCAAATATTTGCGTGTAAACTCTTTCCCTGCACCATTTATTTACATTTTTTCAAAGAAAAATGGCAGAGGAACAAAGAAGGTAATAAGAGTCATGCTAATATTCTCATGATAAATTATACAAATGCAAAAAGTCATAATAAAATTACTGTATTGTACAATTTATATATTGTAGTAAAAATAACTTTGCCAAGTTACTTAAATGTTCTAAAATTCATCATTTAAATATAGTAGTATGATAATGATCTTTTCTCTATCTTATACATGTAGGTGAATCTAAGGCTCAATCTAAGGCCTTGGTCAGGTTGTTTATTTTTAAACTAATGTGTTTGTAATATGCAGAAGTTTATCTTGTTATTTAAGATTTCCTAGTCCCAAATCCAGATGATGAGTTATAGGAATCTGAACATAATAGAATGTTTTTCCTGTGGATAAATTACATTTCATAGACACATGATTTTAATAAAAAGTGATTTACCAGGGTCACATATTCCATTCACATGAGTCCCTCAGTATAAACTGGAAGACCAATAATCCTGATTAGGAAAACAGCAAAGGGTGGTAGCAGCAGGAATAACATCATTGACTCCAAGAAGAGAAGACCGGTAAGCAAAAAAATTTGTGTATGTAGTATAAATATAAATAATACATAAAAATAACTTATATATAGTAAAATACAAAACAAAACCAAACAAACAAAACCAGTAACTTTTTCATCTGGACCTACTTCTATTGGGGCCAATGCCACCATAAAGTGCCATCCACTATGGAAGAAGGTTCTCCTTTCTTTTCTAGTTCTTCTAAGGATTAATCAAAGTGACATCTTTTTGATTCTATACCCAGCCAGTTTGACAAGTTTAATTATGACAACCATGTCACATGAATAAATAATATAAATGCTAAATTATGCTGAAGGCCATCTCAGAGAATGGAATTTCTAACATAATTTCAAGACAAAATTTATCTAAATTTTTTTAAATTAAAAAGTCATTTGAAATAATGTTGAAGGACATTTTTATAGACTCTAGCATGCTGTGAATTGTTAATAAAGGCTAATGTTATTTAAAAGTCTATAAAATGTTAGAACATTTCAAAAAAGAGATAAAGAATGGTATATTTATTTAAAAAATTTGCTTCTTTTAATTGACAAAGTATAATTTTAATTTGAGATTCACTGTGATGTTTTGACATGTATATCTATTGTATAATAATTAAATTAAGATAATTAACATATCAATCTCACCTTATTTGAAAACCAGTTGTGTTTTGTTGATCTTTTGAAATTTACTTTTATTTACTTTAGAATAAATAGCATATTATCACTGACTATAGTCACCTTTTGTGAAATGAATCTCAATCTTAATCTTATTTGTTGATTCTCCATGAATCATTGTACAGCTTATTAAACTACCCATTGCCAGCACAACAGTTTCTAAATTTGTAGACTTTATAGAATTCTATTGTCTACTTTCATGATGTCTTGAGATTTCCCTTATAAAAAAGAACATTTGATATGTACTTTTCTGTATATGATTTATAATTTAGAATAAGATTCATAGGGCTCACCAATGATGTCAAAAATCTGAGATTTTATTTGTTCTCAGGTTTGACGATGATACCATGTTGCTACATCTTCTCTGTCCATTTTTTCTACTGAGTTATTTTGATTCTGTAATTTAATTATTTTGAATAATGCTGTGATGAACATAAGAGTGTGAACATTTTTATGACACATTGATTTACTTTGCGAGTATACCCAGAGGCATGATTTCTGTATCCATGGTAATACTTCATTTAGGTTTTTAAGGAATTCCCATGCTGTTTTCCACAGAATATAGTATTTTTTTATATCCACTGATAACATTCGAAAATTTCCTTTTATTCACATTTATATTAACATTTATTATTTCTGTTTTTTTAAGAAATAAAGGTTTATTTTAGTTTCAATTTGATGGTATAAACTTTGTCTTTGCCAGGAAGTCATGGTGTCATGATTGTGTGTCAGCTGGCCATTGTCTCTGGCAGAAGCAGCAGAGAAAGATGAAATGTGCTCAGTCAATTTTCTCTTATGAAAATATTTATTATTTGTAAAATGGATGGATTTGTACATTTTGTTTTTCAAACAATTTGTTCATCTTTGTGAATTTCACACATGAATTCAAACATACTGTCATATACAGCCCCATCCCTGCTTTCCTTTTTCCTACTTCTTCATAACTCATTCTCATGCCTTCCTACCACTATGACTTCTTTTTTAATGACCCAGTAGATCAATTAGCATTGCCCATACATTCAGTAGCATTAGGTTATCTGCTTTAGCATAGAAAATTCTACCAGTGAACACATCCACCGAAACAGAATGATTCTCCTCTCCCCAGTAATTTTCCACCGACAATAACTTCTCAGTATGGAGTGCAGTCTGAGATAATCTTCTCCATCCATACAAGAATATTAGCAGAACTGATAGTATGTAGGTCTTCTACCATCCCTCAAATTATTTTTAATTGAGTTGTGAGATAATGAGCTTTTATTGTATGTTCCTGTCTTCTGGATTTGTCCTTTTCTTTACTCCCTGGGTCGCTAATATTCTCAAGTCCTTCCCTGAGTAAGTCTGCCCTCAATATTTCATTCTATTCCTTTGCTTTTATCTGTAATATGTTGTCTTGGCTCCCTTAATAAGCCATCCCCACTGAATAGGCTCCATTCTTGGTTCCTGGCTTTTGTTTCTGCTCCAAAATTAACACAGAAAGCAAACATATCTGAGTTATGATCATACACAAGAGAAGACAGGAAGCACTTTCATTTTTTACCTGGGTTATTTTCCTTATTGTATTTTTTTCTAGTGCCAAATGGTGAGATGAGTGAGTGTTCAGTCTACTGCTGTCTTCTCTATTTATCCTGGAAAGCCTTAAACTTTTAATTATAGATGCTATTTGTCTCCCTGTTTTGATTGGGTCCCTGTCATATCTGGCAGGGGTGTGTCAATGCAGGTGACTACTTTTAATGGAATTGTTCTGCTGTTCTTTTATTTTTTATAGTTTATCAGTCATTAATATATAGAATTTTCGTGTGTTAAATTTGTATTCTAGTACTTTAGGGTTTAACTTTTGTATCTCCTACTCTCCATGACACTGTACATTGATTGACCTTTGGAGAGAACAACTGATAAAGTCAGAATCTTATTATCCCGTTTGGGGTTTTAGGAATATTTTTCTTTTTCTTTTCTTCTATTTTTACTTATATTACTTAACAACCACAGTTTCCCCTTCCTCTCTTTTTCTATTTCTTCCCCCACCTCCCGTCTCACTCCCCCGTTCACTCCTTCTTCATTTAGAAATAGGCAGGACTCCCATGGTAGCCAACAAAGCATGGCATATCAAGTTGAGGCAGGGCCAAGCTCTTTCCGTTGCACCAAGGCTGGATGAGGCATCCCAACATGGGCAATAAGTTCCAAAAAGCCAGCTCATGTGCCAGGGATAGACCCTGATCGCACTGCTAGCTCCCCTTCCCCAAACAGATCAAGTTATACAACTGTCATCCACAAGCAGAAGGCCTATATTGGTTCCATGCAACCTAGTTGTTAGTCCGGAGTCTGTGCACTCCCACTAGCTCACGTCAGTTGCCTCTGGGGCTTTCACGCTCATGATCGTGATTCGTACAATCCCTTGCTTGTAATAATCCCTCCTTCCTCTCTTCATCTGGATTCCTGGAGCTCGACCTAGTGTTTAGCTGTCGCTCTCTGCATGGCTTCTATCAGTTACTGGATGAAGGCTCTCTAATGACAATTAGGGTAGTTACCAATCTGTTTACAAGGGAAGACCAGTTCAGGCACCCCCTCCACTATTGCTGGTAGTATTAGCTGGGGTCATCCTTGTGGGTGCCTATGAGTGTTTCGCTGGCACCAGATTTCTCCCTAACCCCAAAATGGTTTCCTTTATCTAGATACCAGTCATTAATTTCCCCTCTGACCTGACCCCAACTTGATCATTCTGATCCTTCATGTTCACATCCCCAAGGCTATATTTTTCACATTCCCTGATATTAGGTTCAGTGTATTTGGTTATATGTTGAGGTCTTTGGTCTACTTGGACTTGAGTATTGTACAGGGCATGATAGTTATGATCTATTTGAATTCTTACTCATGTCCGCATCCAGTTTCATCAGCAATACTCATTGAAAATACTTTCTTTTTGCCATTGTATAATTTTGGCTTTTTGTCAAAAATAAGATGTCCATAAGGTGTATGAATTAATATCTGAGTCACCAATTTGATTGCATTATTCAACCTGTCTGTTTGTATGACAATAGTATACAGTTTTTATTACTAAGGCTTTGTTGTAAATCATGAAATAAGGGATAGTAATATTTCTGGAAGTCATTTAATTGTTCAGGATCATTTTATCTATATTGGGTTTTTTGTCTTTCAGAAGTTGAGTATAGTTCTTTGAAGCTAATTAAAGAAATGTGTTGAAATTTTGATGGGGATTTTGTTAAATGTTGATTGCTTTTAGTAAGTTGTCCATTTTTACTAGAATAATAGTACTCATCCATGAGCACAGGGATACTTCCATTTTCTGATATATTCTCAATTTCTTTCCAAAAACTTGAAATTCTTGTTAATAAGTCTTTGACATTTTTGGTTATAGTTACATCAACATATTTTATATCATTTGTGGCTATTGGGAAGGATGAAAAATTTGTTTCTCTGATTCCTTACTCAGCCCATTTATTATTTGTTTATAAGAGGGACACTGATACTTTTGAGTAAATTTTGTATTCCTTTGATCTCTTTAAAACTTCAAGGACTATGCTAAATACCTAAGAAGAGAGTGGGCAGCCTTTTTTTGTCCCTGATTTTAGTGGAATTGCTTTAAGTTTTTCTCTATGTAATTTAATATTGCCTATAGGTAATGCTGTATATTGATTTTTATTATGTTTAGGTATGTTCTTTTTATCCCTGATCTCTCCAAGACTTTTATCATAAGGGGTGTTGGAAAACAGTGATGTTGAATGTGATTTGATGTGGGGGGATTACTCAAGAGGTTACAGAGGAAACAAATTTTTGTATGTTGTTTAAAGATTACTCTTGTTATATTTTGGTGAAGAAAATGGCTGTTCTTTGCCCTGTCCAAAACATTTGCTTGAGGCTAAAGTTAAGAGTTTTAGATTAATTCCCTCGGTAAGGGAAATATCAAAACAACCCAGTATAGACTCTTTTGTGTTGTTATTAGTGGTAATTCTAATGAAGATTTATAATGAAAAAGAGCAAGTCTAGCAGGATAAATTACAAAATGTAAAATTTAAGGAGAAAATGAACACCAAATAGTGGAATGCAATTAAGTTCTGCGTTTGATGAGCTAAACAGATTAAGAAATGGAATAAAGTGAATGTTGACCTAGGGCAAGATTTGACCCTGTTCATTTTCCAATTTGTGGAAAGGAACGAAGGAAAACTTAGAACTGGACACAATAGTTCACACCTTTAATCCCAGCAATGGGAAGGCAGAGGCTGGTTGATCTATTAGTTTGAGGTCAGCTTGTTCTACAGAGCAAGTTCAAGACCAGCAAAACTTATGCAATGAAGGTAACAATCACAAAGAGAAAGCTGGTGAAGATGTAATTGAACAACGGGGCCATATTCCAGCCCCAGAAAGAAGTAGAACTTGGTAGCTTCAGTCACATGGTTCTGACTTTATAGTTAAGGATAAAAGAAATGGGTTATGGAATTTACCTCTACATCTAAGGAAAGCCATTGAGGCCAGACATATGTCAGGGGTGTCCCTGAATGGACGCTTAGAGAGGCCATTACATGGAGCTGTGAAGTTACAGCCTGGATTGTCTTGGAGACCCCAAGATATCAGACATGTCAGAGTCTTAGGATACTGCTGAGGAGAGCTGCTAACAGGAAGCAGCACCAGCCCAAGAGAAAGAAGTGTGTTGTAGTAAACAAAGATGAAAAGAATTGGAGAGCTGAAGGACATTTTGACATCAGACATGGAGATAGTGTTTGGAGTTTGCGCAGTTGGTTTTTGATCTTTCTTTAGTCCAGTATTTTCTCATGCTCCCTTCTCTGAATTTAGGAAAGGTAATGTATATCCTGTGCCATTATATTTTAGAAGTATGCTATCTGCTTTATGACTTTGATTTCTACAGGGGATTACAGTTAAGAGAATGAATGAGTCTCAGAAAAGACTTTGAACATTGGGATTTAAAACATTGTTAAAAGCTTCCAGTGGATAGAGAGAAGCATGTGATGATTTGAATGTAATTGCCTCCCTCCCCCATAAACTCATAGAGAATGGCATCATTAGGAGGTTTGGCCTTGTTGAAGTAGGTGTATGTAGCCTCGGAGGAAGTATTCTACTTTGGGGGTGGGCTTTGAGGTCTCTTTGGCTGAAGCCTTCCTCAGTGTGATTTTAAAGCCATTTCCTGTGGCCTGCAAGATGTAAAACTCACAGTTCCATTGCCAGCACCATGTATACATGAGCATCGTCATGTTCCCCACCAAGATGATGATGAACCGAACCTCTGAAATGTAAGCAAGACACTCCAATGAAATACTTTCCTTTGTAAGAGTTCCTATGGTCATGGTGTTTCTTCATCAATCGAAACCCTAAGCAAGACATGATGGCTTCAGTTTTTAGAGATTTAGTTCATTACTAGTATGGTGCAACATGTGACTTGCAGACAGACATAGTGCTGGAGCTGAGAGTCCTACATTTTGATAAGCAGGCAACAGGAAGTGGTCCATCTCACTGGGTATCATCTGACCATATCAGACCTCAAAGCCTGCACAGTGACACATTTCCTCTAACAAGATCACACTCACTGCAACAAGGTTATACCTCCTAATAATGCCACTCACTATGGGGGCCATTTTCTTTCAAAGCACCACCTCTTGGCTTTATTGTCATGCTTTAAGGGGCTTATTGCTTTCCTCCATTTTGCTTGTGTTTTCCTCAATTTCTCTAAAAGTTCTTTTCATTTCCTCTTTAAGTACCTGTATCATCCTCATGACATTGGTTTTAAGGTTGCATTCTTGTGCTTCAGCTGCATTGGAATGTTTAGGTCTCGATATTGTAGTATACCTAGTCTCTGGTGGTGTCACACTGCCCTTTCTATTGTTGATTGTGTTCCTACATTGGCGTTTATGCATCACGGTTTGGGATGATCATAGGTCTAGGTACTGATTTCTGAGTTTGTCTTTGATGAGAGTTTTTCCTCTGGGTTTCTGGTTCCTCTTAGGTCTTCTGGTCTTTTTGTCTAGGTTTATGGTAGCCTATTTGTCCTATCATCTCGTAGGGATTCTCTGTCCAAGTTAGGGGTCGGACTTCTGGAGGCTAAGATGCAGCAGGGTGTCTCAGCAAGAGTTGGGGTTTGATACAGTGATGAGGACAGGACTGGGGATTGGGGGAACTGAGTGAATAGAGGAAGCCCACTGGTAGTCACCTTTCTGTGATTCTGGAGGCAGATGTGGTCTCTGGTTCAACAGGGAGTCTCTGCCTAAGTTTTCTTATTTTTTTTTTTGTCTTGCTTGGCCTGCATCTGTTCTTCAAATTGTTATGGCATGCATCAGTTCTTATGTCTGTCTGCACCTGGACAGTGTACGTTCACCTGAGTTGGTGGCAGGCATAGGGCAGCAGGGTAGGTGGCAGGGCAGGACAGAGTGCGGGAGCAAAATGGGTTTTTGAAAAATGAATCTATGATCTAGGGGAGTGGGGCAGTTCCAAAGGCAGCTGGGTCACTCACCCCTTCTTCTGACTAGTGTGGCTTGCTTCTGGGCAGCAGAACTCTGCCAGAGTTGAGGGAGGAGGCAGGGAGGGGAATAAGGAAGGGTGAGGATCGTGGGAGGAGACGATGTTTGAGGTAGTACTGGAATGCAGCTGTGGGAGCTAAATCTAGGAATCGGGCAGTTCCACAGTAAGGAGGACCACTCACCTTTTCTTCTGACTGTGATGTGGGCTGCACCTGAGCAGTGGAAATACGCAGAGCTGAGACAGAATCCTGGCAGCAGGGTGAGCAGAGGGGCAGAATGGGGTGGGGTGCAGAGGAATGGGTCTTTAGGACAGAATCTGGGATCTAAGGAGTGGGGGGGAGTTCTGCAGGCATCCAGTTTACCCATCTCTTCTTCTGACTATTCGTTAGAGAGGAATTTTGAAGGCTTAAGTCACAAAACAATCCACAACAGTTCCAAATTATGGATAATAAAAGGGTTATTTATTTAAGGGGAAAACCTACAGATTACTGTCCTAGAAAACAGTCCTCTGAGCGAACAGGCATAGAGTGTAGCAGCCAGAAGTGGGAGCTGGAAGCAAGAAAGCGGGTGCATGGTTGCAGCTGATTTTTACATATAGTATAAGAGACCACACCCACATGGGCTGGTATCTTAAAGGCTACTGACTGAAGCAGCAGAAAATGCTCCCCAGCACCTCCCCTTTTTGTTTAAATAAGAGAGTTCCAAACCCATTACAAAACTGTATACACTAGGAACAGAAGATTCCTCTCTAAAGAATTAACTTCATGTCCATCAATTATTGCTACTGTCACATTTTATTAATGAAGCTTTCTGACTGCTTTGACAGCCAGGGCACTGAAAATAACTGACTGTTGAGTGATCAGCAACAAATGTTATGTCTTTGCCACCTTTCCTTAGGGACTATCACAGAAGAGAGAGTGGAAAGGAGTGTTGAGAATGCTATTTTCTAGCATAACTTGGCCAATGTTCATTTGAACTTGCAGTATGCATCTGTTTTTGCCTGCAGTATACTTTCCAGCCAAGGGTAAAGGGGGCCTTAACAGGGTCTGGACAAGAGTAAAGAGGATCTTAGGAGGTCTCATCCTTCCCAGAAGATCTGTAAGATCTATTGTTAATTAACTTCTGAGATCTATCTATATCAATATTGTCTCTATCTATCTATCTATCTATCTATCTATCTATCTATCTATCTATCTATCTATCTATCTATCTATCTATCTATCTAATCTATATATGGAAAGAAGAAAGAGAAAGGAAAAGAGAAGGAGATGCTTCAATGATACAGACATTCACAAAATACCCACAGTGTGTCCTAATTAAACTCATTAGTTCATCACACTTACCTTTGGAAGAATCATATATTTGTTTCTATCATTGGTGTCTCAGCTGGGTTGAGTAAATCTTAAAATTGTTGAGTATTTTCAGGAAAAGTTCACTCAAAAAGACCTTGTACCACTGTTTTTCAAACAAAACAGAAATAAAAGAAACAATGATCAATACTTTGGACTGCCAGAAAATAGCATAGACAAGACATTGATAGCTCCTAATGAATTTTATACAATTTTTTTTTCTGGGACAGTAGGAGAGTCTTTACCAAGAAATCAATATTTGGAAGCTATATAGATCTTTGTATCTGAATGACAGCTCCCAGCAAATACATAAAACAATTGGCCTGACAAATATAATCATAACAAGAAAGGAGGGAGTAATTTCATTTTTTACTGGCAATTCTACATGATAAAATTCAGCAGTAAGAGAGATCAGTAGATTGAATAAGTGTTCCCTCAAGTTTTAACACACTGTCCAAACAACACACAAACAGATCTGTCCCAAGTAAAGTATTTTTAGAATAATTACTAATGTATGATTTTTTTCTTTACAATAATTTCTATAAATCAGAAACCATTCTTAGATATACATGATAGAGTCAGCAATATTTTGTGTCTTTACAGTTTTTACTCCTGGAAAATAAGATAATTGATTTTAAAAAGTCTCAAGTCGTATCATCTTTTAATAAATGTATTGATGATATTGCTTAAAACCACAATGAATACTGAAATAAAAAATGCAGTAGTCATAGGAAATTATCAAAAATGCTAGCCTGTTTTGAGTGTTAAGAAAAAAAAGATTTACTTGGATAGTTACATTATATCATCACCTTTAATGTGATCTATAATAAATATTCAATATAGAAAAACTGGATGACATGTAGAAGAGATAGATACAGAATGTAAATTTGCTCAAAAATTTTGATTGACTCACTTAATGATGAAATTGGTAATAAAAAGAGAAAATTATCTTATGTGTGTTTTGAAGTTGTAATTAATATTCAGACTAATTCCTTTTGCTAGTTAAGTCTTAATCTGATCTATCTAATATTTGAACACTTAAATTTTGGAAAGCTTTTATATATCTAGAGTCATTTATGTTTACAAAGCATTAATTGAAAAACTAGTATATATCCAGTTTTGTATTAGGAACCATATACTTGGAGACTAATAGAGTGTAACTTCCTTCTTTGATCTTCCTGGTACAACACTGGGAAACTGACATATAAACAGAAAGTTACACCAGGCCTCGAGAACCCACTGAGTCATGAAGCATTGAATTGTAGGCTTTGCATTATGAATGATTCCTCTGATGAGAATATCAGAGAGCACTTGGTCTGTTTTTGAATTACAAAACAAGATGCATTCTTTACAAGCATCTAAAAATGAAAACTTTATGAATTATAAATTCCAATTATTTATTATTGCATGTCAGCTTATTGAATATCTATTTAATGAGTGTATTTCCAGAAAGAGAACCAGAATTTTTTTTATCTTTTATTTAAATAGAACAAGTTCCCATCCCATAACAAGGGGAATACATGGTGTAATTTTATATAAAGTAAAAAGTGGATCGAAACATGTCATATTTTTTATACTTGCCATATGTAGTACTGAGTTATAGTGCAGATTTAAAGTTTGTAATCAGATAACTGTGTCTTATGAATTTTGCATGAATTGATTGTGACTCTTTTTATTTGAAAATGAAGGCACTAATGCCCTCTCCAGGTTGTCTACACATCTAAGATGAGATAACACATGTGAAAGTTCAGAAATTACCAAAAGTTAAATTGCTCTTGAATCCAGAGGAGCTCTGTTTGTGCCAGACGTGGCCCACCTTCAGTAAACTATCTAATCCAGAAGTCCTGCCAGAGGAAGAGATTGCTGAGTGCATGCAGAGGTCACTGGTAGTAATTACCAACTCACGAGCCCAAGATAAAATCACCAGAACATACAAATCCTTGTCATAATAAAGAAGTCTCAGCTGCATTGTCAGCCAGTAACTATCTTGGCTTAATAGCAAATGTTTTAAATGGTGATATTAACCGGCAGGTGCAATGAAAAAGAACCCGTTGGTGTTTGCTAAGTGACTGTTTATAATGTTTAGTTGTACACAGCCTCAGATACCCCAACTGCAATGTCTTTAGTTTCAAAAAAAAATTTTTTTTAGTGAGTTGATCGAAAACCACAAGCAAGCCTTTCCCTGCTGCTTACTATTAATCTATGAGTTTAAAAATACACCAAATGTGAGAAATAGAAGAGAATTAAATTTGATTTTTTTTCTTGGAAATCTCATCTCCAGAAGACTGTGCTTCCAGGAATGGCCACACACTGTCAGCTCATCTGGGTTGCCATGCTGTCACCTTGTTCCCAGAAGAGTGTCTGTGGATGTGGGAGAGGAGGCAGTACTTCTGGGAACAGTGCCCAGAACATGCAAGCTTCTTTATGCCGTTTGAGAAAGTCAGAGTGGGGATAATCAAATCTTCATTTGCTGCTGTCTTTACATACAGTTATCAGTTCTGGGACCAACAGCTGCAATATCTATAGATTCTTACATATGGAGTTGTTTTAAAGGTTTCTTCCTGAAATATAAGTATAGGTTTGTCTCTATTTTCTCCTCCTTAGACACTGCTACCTCTTAATCTCATCCTTGTAGCATGAATAATAAAAACCCAGAGACAGATATTTGGGTTTAACCTGAAGATCAGAAAAGTAAAACAATCGAGCCAGTAGAGAGCTCTTACCCCAATGAAAACTTCAGACTAAAAGAGAGCAAGTTCTTGTCCCATACCACCTGATTTACCTCTCTAGTCTGGGATTAGAGGTGTGCACTACCATCTCCTGGCCTCTATGACTAACTAGTATGACTGCTAGGATAAAAGGAATGGGCCTGCCTGTAAGACTGACTAGGAAGGCTACTTTGCACTGACCTTAAGGTAAGATATATTTGTTAAAATACATGTGAAATATCACTGCACATCCCATTCTTTATTCTCAAAAGAACAGCACAGACATTAACAATGAGTGAGAACATGGTCAAATTAGGTGATATGAATAAAATAAATGAAATGAATATATTGAGATTAAACAAGAACACCTAAAATGATGAAAAATATTGTCTAGACAGTCTGTCCATTTCATGAAAATTTAAGTCTGACTAATATACCATTTCATTATTGACTGCTCATTTGAATTCACATATGAAAACACAGGTACATGCCTAGCATGTGATATAGTGAGTTGTTCTACGTTAGGGTGCAGGGAAAGTAAGTATTGTCATGATCCTCTAATGGTGAAAGCTTAAAAACTGAATGCTAGACCAGTTTACTTTGTAAGAGTAGATGACAGGGGAAAGGAAAATTTGAAGAGTGAGTTTTCATATCCTGAACTGACATGTGTCTTATCTCACTGGACTTTTAGAACCAAATACACATATACTGTTTTTAAGGGGTTGCTACAATAAAAGACAATACATTTGGTTTCTGGTAAGCAATAAGCATTTTTCTCCCATGGTTCCGGAGGCTTCAAGTTTAAAAATGGAGGTGACAAAGGAAAATTCATGATGAGAGCCATCTTCAGTTCTATAGAGGTCATTATTTTGTCATTTCAGTCCACTGCATGTAACAACAGAGGTACATGGGCACCCTTTCAGCCCACCCTTTGATGGCACCAATTCCATTTACAAAGGCTCAAGCACCATGATAAAAATATCAGCTAAAGCTCTCATTTTCTAACTACTACCATGATGTGGGATTCCCCTTTGAATGCTGTGAATATATTTTATTCTCATTGGTTAATAAAGAAGCTGCTTCAGCCTGTGGCAGGGCAGAGCAGGACTAGGCAGGAAAACAAACTGAATGCAGGGAGAAAGAAGGCAGAGTTATAGAGACAGCCATGTAGCTGCCAAAGGAGACAGATGCTGGAAACTTACTGGTAGGCCACAACCTCATGATGATAAACAGATTAATAGAAATGGCTTAATTTAAGATGTAAGAGATAATTAATGAAAACCTGAGCTAACAGGCCAAGCAGTGTTGTAATTATTATAGTTTCTGTGTGATTATTTGGGTCTGGGCAGCCAAGAAATGAATGAGCAGTCTTTTCTTACCCTATCATATTGGGGATTAAGTCTTAATATGCAAAATGGGGAAGGCATAAATATTCAGAGCAAGGCCATGAGGGTATTTGTTCATATATAACAAATATATATGTAATACATAAGTATATAAGTGTGAACATATATTTTTAAAATCCTCAGGGCATTTATTTCATCTCTTTTGAATTTTCTTTGGACCGTTGGTTTAGAAAATGAAATATTATTCCATGAAACTTAAATTCATTTAAATATATCAGTAATGCTCAGAAATAAAATAATGAGATATTCATAATTATATCAGGCACAGAGTTTATATACCTACTGAATTGTGGATATTACTACTGCTATTAATATTACAGTGCATGATTACTAAAATGTCTGCTATGCTTTATTGTAGATATATTAATTAATAGTCTTCAGTATTTGTTAGTGTTTTAAAAGTATTTGCAAA
>NC_022027.1:16507489-16509218 GCF_000317375.1 Microtus ochrogaster
TTTTAGTATTTTGTAAAGCACTGCAGTAAAATTCCCAGAGAATAAAAAAAATGGAAAAATGTGGGAGCCTTTCAAAAGAATTTTAGCCATCTAATAAAGATGATACTTGCAAAGATTATGGTTTGGGATTAATTAAAAATAAGCTTATCAAAGTTGTTGTTAAAGCTATTAAACAGTAAACAGGGACAATGGCAGCAACAAAGTGGTAAGATAATTTTGCTACATATAACAGTTCATTGTACAATTACAGAATTAATAAAGAACATAAACTGGACAATATCAAGCATAATCCAATTTTTTCTATTAATTGTGAGTTAGTCCTCTCATGTTGGGGGTCTTACTGTTATGTGTTTATATGGAAAATGAGCACTGAGCTTATAAAGACCTTTTGTTCTGCCAGTATTTACTAAGTGGGAAGCTTGAGGAAAGATTTAAAATCTTACTAATAAGTTCATGACATCCCCTGGAAGTGATTTATTGGTATAACCACAAAGGACACTGAAGTCACAGTTGGTGCATTATAAGCACTTGTTCCACACAAAAACTATCACAGGAAGTAATGCCCCATGTCTTTCACCCACTATCTTCCAGCTCATGTAACTCCAAACATACAAAAAAACTCAAAAGGCACTCTCTCTCTCTCTCTCTCTCTCTCTCTCTCTCTCTCTCTCTCTCTCTCTCACACACACACACACACACACACACACACACACACACACACAGAGCATAGAACATATTGATTTTAGCAAAGAGAGGCTCCTAAACCCTGAATATGTGTCCTGATATTTGTGTAGAAATGGGAAGCTGCAACAAATATTATTTTAAACTGAAACGTATTTTATTTTCTATCAATGGATTCCATTATTCTATTTGAAGCAAAATTCAACTTTACGTTCACAATTAAAACCTTTAAGATATGAGGTTCCATGAATCCTTAGAGACTGCCTTTACATTTCAAAGTATTTAACAAAAATATCGGAACAATTGATATCATAATGTGTCCTACCTACTTGTGTCAGTTTTCACACGTGAGACAGAGTATCTTATGATCAAAGGCAATATTAGCTCTCAATTTTCTATTACAATGAGTGAAATTATTTCATGTCTCAGAAAGTCTTAGTTATTAATTACTCTCCTTATATAAACACGTTGGAAGTATTTTGGATAGTAACAAAGTATCATCAAAGGGTAGAAAAGTTAAAGACCTGTACGAATTTATTTCCTAAACTGGACATCAGTTTTATATTGAAAAGTAACATTGTTTCCTGTAATTGCAGATGCAGTTACATATTCAGAGTCATACAATTTAGAGATCATGGTGGATGGCTTCTTGAAATAAAAATTTGCTATAAAAAATAAAAATTTGCAACTTAAATTTATTTACTATTTTAATAATGAATTTTCCACACTAATTCTACTACTATATTATATATAATTATAATACTATTATAAAACTAGTACAACATTTTTTCAATTCCCAAACACAGCCACTCCTCAATATTTATAGAATTCTGTTTGGAGTATTATCCATGATATCAAAATCTGTGTATTTACATACCTCTTACATAATCCATGTGTTATTTGAATTTAATATCCTCACATCCTACTCACTTGTATACAACAGGGACTTGTAATGAAACAAAACACTAAATAAATCATTGTTATACCATATTGTTTAAGAAATTATTACAGCCGGGTGGTGGTGGCACTTACTATTAATACCAGAACT
>NC_022027.1:16509348-16511079 GCF_000317375.1 Microtus ochrogaster
GAGAGAGAGAGAGAGAGAGAGAGAGAGAGAGAGAGAGAGAGAGAGAGAGAGAGAGAGAGACTTACAAAGAAAGTCTTTCTATATTGCTTTAATAAGACTCAACTTGCTGTATTTCAAATATTTCATTAGTTAAATCAAATCCTCAAGTACAGACTCCATGGGCAACCAATGTTGAAGTTCTCAGGGGTTTTTTTGTTTTTTTTTTTTTGTTTTTTTTGAGAAGAAATCTGTCAAATGACCATAGAGGGAGAACCTACTTTTACAAGTTTTCTAAATCAGTACACTTTGTTTTCTGAACACTAAGTTTTATGTGCAAAGGTAGATGTAGACCACACCCGTTATCAAGCATGCTTCATTTTTTAGAAGTAGGAGACTACTGCAGAAAGCCACAGTTAGTAAAAATGGAGTCAACGACTGGCCATGGCATGCCTAGGCCCGACCAAAACATCTATAGCAGAGGTCCTTTACCCAATGCTCAGGGAATATAATGGAACACAGGGCAGAAATATCATTAAAGTCAGAATACCAGGAGATGTGCTTGAGATTGTGCCTTTTAACAACAGGGACAGTACACCTCTGAGATCTTAACAGCCTAAACAAGACCTGAAGAATTACAACACCAGTTGATTTCCCAACAGATGAGGGAAATCTCATGGAACTTTATCACTGAAGAACTATAAGTAAGTGACATCAGTTAAAAGGAGAATTAGTCTTTCCCAGGGAGTGAACCCTTGATTTGGAAATCGGAGCTCAAATTCAGTGGTCAACCATAGAAATATTTTTATCCAGACAGCACTGAAATAACTCTGTGCATTGTATTTATATGTTATTTTGTTAATAGCAAGTGTTATGGCAATGATTGGAGTAGGGCCTAAAATTTGGTGGGAGATGGTAGAGAGGTATGGGGAGAGTTTATAATCAAGGCTCGATACTACTGTTAACTTTTTATGTCTGTTATATTTGCTGTTAAATATATATAATGATTTGCTTAGACCAAATTTTATTATATCTGTATTCCATTTAGAAGAAACAGTTGCCCACTCCTTGAAAAGGTAAGAGGAGCCTAATTAAAAGTTGTAAGGAATTATATTAGAAGTTTAGAAATAATTTCAGTTATCAAAAATAGTACTTAAATGGTTTAAAATGAAGATAAGTGACTATTGTCACATCTGTTTGCTGGGCAGATTTCATTAGTCAGTCTACACATCCCACATGGCACCAAGGGACAAGATAGGCTCTTGTAATAAGAGTGACACTTGGGATTATAGACACTTCCTAGCCTAGAAGCCTTAACTTGGTACATCAAAAGAAATATCCAAGCTAAATAAATCTGCTTACTTCTCTCAGAAAAAAGTCCTACCCAAAGAAACAATTAGAAAAACAACAACAGACATGAACATGGAGAACAGTATGAGACTGGAGAGAAGGTTGGGAGGCTCAGAACAGTTAGTTGTCTTCTAAAGGACTAAGGCTTGATTCCCACAATCCATATTTGCTCCCAACAAGCTTTAACTCCAGTTCCAAGGGATCCGACATCTGCTTCTGGCTTCTGCGTGCACTAAATACACGTGGTATACAGATATGCATACAGACAAAACACTTATACATATAAAATTAAATAAGAAATAAAAAGATTATGGTGACTGCTTGAAAGAATGAAGGAAGAAATATATGTAGAATATGCTAATCATTTTCTCCTTTAAAAATATTTAGAAATTAATTGGGGACATC
>NC_022027.1:16512184-16522939 GCF_000317375.1 Microtus ochrogaster
AAATTTCTGGGTATTAATTATAAGAACTAAAGACTATGGACACTCAAGTTTTCTTTTTCAGTTAGATTTGCTTGAATGTATAAGACTCATAATAGAAATACATAATATTTGGAAATACTAAAAATAGAGCAGGGATCTTATGAATCATGTAACTAAAATAGTTAATTCTTTAACAAAAAGATCACACCATAAAAAGTTTAAGTAGAAAAATTTTAGGTTGAAATTTCTCCAGTTTCCAAACTGGTATTATAATAAATTATCTTGAAAATCATATTTTTTGCTATATTTCTGAAAATTTCATAGCCATGTTAGCAACTTGGATTTTTTTTTTTAATGTAATTGATAGAAAGGAACACTGCTAATAGCAACTCATGCTGAGCATTATCAGCAGGAGCAGTCAACAAGCTCCCACATAAGTTGAAAAAACATACATCCATGTGTACTTTAAAAAAAACAATATTAAGGATTCTGTGACGGACCATACATGATCATGTACTTAAGATATGATAAGTAATAATGTTTGATTGAAGTGATGCAGAGATAAGGAAGGGGATATAGTAAATGATCAGTATGTCCCATACATTGCCTGTCTACCAGGCCACATTTATAAAGAGAAAACTACTCTTAATAAGTTTCTTTTTCAGAAATGAACTGCATATGAGAAAAATATGGCACAGATACTTTACCCAGGGTCTACTGTTTGTCTTTCACTTTACACATCTATTGAATACTATAAACATGTATTCACATCTATGCTGTTATGTTCATTATCCCATTATTTTCATATTTTAAGGTATCTCGACATAAAGTATTTACCTCACCTGTAAAATTATTCTTGATAGTTTTCCTATCTTTCCTCAACATTTTTACTCATTACCATCCTGGTAACTTTTGATTATTTTTTTCCCACTTTTAACCTGAGCATCTTGCATATATGAATTACTGACATTTATTTCCAACACAGTTGACTTAATGAGTTCTTTTATTTTTGGAACAATCCATTGAAACCACTAATAACAAATATATATTGTTATTTTTAAATATATCCAATATAAACAGATACTCTGAATCCTGTCTTGAAATTAAAAAAAAAAGATTGGGAAAAATTTCCACAAAAAAATTATTTATGGTATTGAGGACATCTGTAATTGTATGACAGTTCTCTCTAACTTTTTTTTTTAGCTCAGAAAAAGCTGACTCAGTAATCACATATTTATTAGAAGTTATGGCCATTATTGGTATACCTGCACAATAAAAAAAAAACATATAATGGTGCAGTTTATGTCTCTAGGAAAATAAAACGGTTTTTTTGCTTATTATAATATTAAGCATGTAACAGGTTTACAATACAACCATACAGGTCAAGCAGTCATAGAAAGATCAAATATAACTATAAAGGATATGTTAAATAAACATAAAGGGGTGAGAAAAAAAGAAAAATCAAGGTTAATAAGGCATTATGTAATCTATTTCTTGGGTCATTTTCTCTCTAACTTTTTAAAGGCAGGATTGCTATATGGGTCAGCTATATTAGTCAGGATTCTCCAGAAAAGCAGAGCAAATAGGATATATGTATATCCATATAATAAATACATCTATTTGAAAAACATCATATGTTGTGGTTGTTGGTAGCATATCTAGCATTCTTAAAATATTGTAAAAAGATGATGTCATCTTTGGTGTGAAATCAATGAAATAGTCCTCAAGACTGAGGACAAGGGTGGAATTCAGATTTTAAAAAATTGGTTTTGTTTTGGTTTTATTTTTTTTCCAAAAGGAAATAAGAAACATATATTTTGGCAGACTTCCATAAATGATCAAAAACCAAAGCTAAGGGTATGTATAAATAACATTATAATTGAGAGATTACCAGACACAGGTGTGGATGTGACTATCATTATTCCAGAATCTTGGTATCTGAATTGGCCTACCAAAAGGCAGATGTTCAATTTCTAGGTATTGGAACCCTATCTCAAATGAAACAAAGCATGAGATGGGTTGAATGAATAGGGCCAGAAGGACAGAAAGGAAGTCTGAGACCATATATGGCTAATATCACAGTGCATTTACACTTCTGCAGCAATGGAATACCCAGATCAACATTCCTGAAGCCCTAGAAACTCATGTTTCTGGGAAGGATATTATAAGGTACTATAAACAAAGGTCACCAGCATTTCAGGCTATAAAGACCACAAAAAAAAAACAAAAAAAAAAACCTAGCAAACCTTTAGAGGTCCCAATGGCCCTACTTTAAAAATGGTTCCCTGAGAAACAGTGGCTTATAACAGAAGAGAAACTACAGGCTTTAGAACAGCTGGTATAGGAGCAACCAGATGCTCACCATATTGAAGAAACAACCAGCCATTAGAATTCTTCTGTATTTGTTGTTAAAAAGATATCTAGAAAATGGAGAATGGTGACAGTTATTAGAACTTTAGTTTTCCCCACCTACCTAAGTTCTACCCTATAAACCGGACACTACAGTTTCTTTATTCATTAATGATAATCACAGCACACAGAGGGGACTCCCACCTCATTTAGGTATTAAAATTATAGATTAATAGTCATCTATGTTTGTCATACTTACAGTTAGACTAATCGGGTTCTTTAGATACATAGAGATTGTATTCTGCATAGATAGGTAATCTTAAACCACTCCAACCTCAATGGTTAGCTGTGTGGATGGTGTCCTCCTCTCTTTCTTCCTTTTTTACTATTCCTATTTATTCTCTCTGCCTCACATCTATGCCTATTTCTCTCTCCTTCCAAGATATTGGCAGTTCAACTCTTTACTAGACCAATCAGGTGGTTTTATTTTTTTTACAATCTAACTGGCTTTTACAGGACCTGGCTTGCCTGGAGCACAATGTAAAGACCAGGATAACCTCTAGCTCACAAACATCCTCAGACACTGCCTCCAGTGTGAAGGGATTAAGAATATCTACCACTTCACCACATTAAATATAGCTAAGGTGTTTCTTTGTCATAATATTAAAATATTTTCTTTAAAGAAAAAAAGTTTGCTCATCACTGTTGGTTTTTTGTTCTTTTGTGGGGCCTGCCACCCATCTCCCAAATAAATATACACAGCATCTTATATTCATTCTTAAAATGCCCAATAATCTTTTTTCAAATTAACTTTTGACTAACTTTTGTTTAACTGTTACTTCTGGACTTTTTCCATTCCCTAGTTCTGTATATCTTTTCATTTCTTTTTCCTCTGTAGCTTCCTGTGTGGCTGTATGGCTGGCCCTGATCTACTTTCCTTGTTCCTCCCCATCTTTCTTCTCCTTTTTATTCTCTCTGCCTGTCAGTCCCGCCTATCATTTTTCCCGCCTTGTTGTTGTCCATTTATCTCTTTATTAGACCAATAAGGTGTTTTATGTAGGCAAAGTAACATAGCTTCTAAACAAATGAAACGTAAAATAATGCATCACCAATAAGCAAATGTTACATATAGCATAACCAAATGTAACACATCTTAAAATGATTTTCTACAACAAATCATCTCTTGGAAACCTCAGTTTCTATTCTTAAGATTGTCAATTTATTGGTTGAGGCTACATTATATAATAAAGAACAATCGACCAATACTGATATCTTTTGTGCACATAGCTCACTATAAGCTATAGCCACATGGAAAGAAATGTATCTATTCTCTGTCAACAATCAGGTTTAGATTGTACTTTGAAGTCAACACTAGCCTCGGAGCTTAAGTATTTGCTGAAAGATTCTGATGTTTGATGTTGATACTAGATGTTTTCCCTGTCAAGAATAACCAGCACGTGATGGCTAAAACTGATGTTTGAAATGAAAAAGAAGGAAACACTACAATCTTTAGAGAAATCTGACAGTTTTCCTTTTCATCTGGAATGGCTCTGCGAAATTGCAATGCTGCCAAGGTATTCTGGGCTTCTGGAAAAGTAGCTACTTCTGTTAAATTATTTCCCCAAGCCAAAGGTCTGGTATATTTCCTATTCTGATTCAATATCAAGTACAGTTTGGTGGCAGGAAGCACAGCACTTAGCCATGATTTCCCAATGATCAAATCCTAGATTTGGCACATAGAAGACATTGGTGGTAATATTTTATCCAAGCTTTTAGAAATACATGACTGGGCTGGAGGGATGGCTTAGCTGTTAAAGGCTAGGCTCAAAACCAAAAATAGAAATAGGTGACTTAGCAAAAACTCATTCATTAAGGGCAGAAAATTTCAGCTAAAGGAGCTCTATCACTGACTACTCTACAGAATGGCTTTAAAATGAATATGAAACATCTCAGAGATTAATCACAAATGTAGATAAGCATGTTTTACACAATAATTTTGTAATACAAAATCAGTAGATCTGCCAGAATACCTGAAATCTGAATTAGTCCAAAATGCAAATATTTATGAGTACATACATGAACTAGCATTCCTAGAAAATATGCTATGTGTTGATATGAATTAATTCATGATTAATATAGAATAAAGAGAGAGGTTAATAAAAAAATCACCACAAGATAAAAAGTTAAGTAAAAAGGTGCTTATACAACTCAGGTCTCTTAATTGAGGCTCTATGACATGATGTTAATTTTTATTAACTCATTTTGAGCTAATATTTTTATGAATAGGATAATTAATGGTAGAAAGTTAATATAAGAACACCAGGCAACAATCTTCTAGTCCTTCAGAAATGATGACTCAAAAGTCAATTGCTCTCTAACACTCTCTGTACCATCTACACGTTGGCAAATGTGAACACACGAAATATCTGTTCTTAGAAGAAATTCATGGGGACAAGTTCTTTTTTTAGTGCTTTCCAATGTTCATTTTCAACATGGAATAAAAATAATGTACAGAGCCTATAAAATGGTTGATGGATATAATTTGCACAATATATATTTAAGTGATTCTTGTGCACATGCTCAAGTCGATTTTTACATGGCAGAGTATTATTAACTTTCAGCCAATAGCCAAGATTCCTGGCACTCTGACACATCCTAGGTCTAGTATCAAGTTGAAAATGAGCTCAGATGTAAGCTCATTGGAAGAGCTAGACTGAAGATCTCTTCGATTATTTCTCCCTTGCTGTAAAGGTTTGAATATGGATTTTAGGTCAGATTTTAGGTCCTACATAAAAAGAAATCTTATTTCAAGACCACTTATGCCTTAGAATTTTTTTTCTTTCCACTGTTGGAAGTGTTTGTGGTGTCTTCAGTCATTTCACATTATTTACTTATTATGATGATAATGATGATGATGACAATTTTTGTCTTCTGGAAATGAAAGTGAGCAAGGAAATAGGTAAATTTTTCCAGTTTAGAAAGAATTCCCTTTCTGTGAGGCAGGGTAGTAAAGACTCCACGTGAATGCCTCTTTTGAATTTCTTTTATGTATATTTCGAACCTTGCTGTAGAAAGGATAGCACATATATAGTGCTCAGACTGTCTTTTTTCTTTTTTTTTTTGCCATTTCTGAAAACCAATTTGAATTACACATGTTGAGCTTGCTAGCCTTGGCCGTCTGCCTCAGGGAACTATTGTTGGAAGACAATCTAAAACATTGACTCTAAACAGTCATGGTCTCTCTGAATAGGAGATATTTTACACATCAAAATGTGATCATTTTGAAGTTTAGAGTAAAATAGCAATAATTCTTAGATCAGGTTTCTTAAGATGATGCTAGTATTTGACTGAAGAAAAGCAATTTGTAGTGTCTGATCTATACTGAGGAAATAGATTGTTTCCTTTTTTCATTTTTATTGTGTACTTGTTAATCTATTTCCAAAGGTATTATGCTAATTATAACACTACTCTTCACATTCAGAACCAAATTGCACATTTTCAAGTTTTCTTTTTTTTTTCAAATTGTAATCTGTTAATTACTTGTTTAATGGAGTGTGTAATTACCTACTTTAAGTTAGGAAACTGTTTCCATTTCAAAGAGAGAAACCTATTTTAGAAATGAAAGAATATAAATGTAATCCTTTCTGATACAGAATATAATTCTTTACTTCCCTTAATGGTTCTAAATGAGAAAATGAGATTGAAAAACAACTCTCCCCCCTCCTTTATGTCTTTGTGCATACCACATAAAACATGGGTGAAATTTCTAACAAAGATAACAGGTTTCATTTAGCAACACATTTTCAGTGTAATTTTATACTCCATGCATGCCATTCAAATAAGTAATCTTCAGAGGAGAGGTAGAACACAGGTATTAATTAGATATATTAGAAATATAATTTTTTTCAAATACTTTCCTGGATCATAAAACAATCATAAAGAAGATTATGTGAGGAAAAAAGATCCAAAAGGCATTGAACAGGGTATAAAATGCAATGAAGAATAAATAATTAATTGAGATTTATGTTTAGATATGGTTTGTTTGTTTTGAAGTCATGATATAATTAAGTTAAGCTGACAAGAAAAAGGTAAGTTATAAGCAGAATGCCCTTGTGCCACAACAAAGACTTTTAGATAGAAAGTTAAATTTGTGTTTACCACTCAAGCAAGGACCTATAAAAGTCAATTCCTTCAAATTATTACATAACAATATTTAGAATTATCAACTTTTCTGCACATAAAGAAGGTACATTAATAGTATTTGAGGGTGGCTATTTTTGGATGATATACAGACGTAAGTTTGTAAATCAGTGAGAGAAGCCCTGATTGTGGAATTCTAGATGTTACAAGAGAAGAAATGATATTGTTGGCTTCTTTCTGTTGTTTAAACTATTGATGACCTGAGAATAAATCATTGATGACCTATCAATGTGGAGAGATAGAATCAAAAGGGGGAAATCTTCAAAATTAGGGAAACTGAATTTCATTCCTTTTTATAACATGATTAGAGCTGACAAATATTACCACAGATTGTTTTCAGATCTCTAGTTACAAGTGAACAGTTTAAAGGAATCTGAAAGTGTATTTATTCCAGAAAAATGGCCGAGTCTCAGGATGAACATTGAGATTTGTGGCATTATTTTTATTGCTGCATATTCCTCTTAAGTTTTATGGTAGCATCAATAGATTGTCAGCATGGTGAAAGTCCGCCTATTGGAAGCCACAGAGGAAATAAGTATGTCCCCATTTTTAGAAGATAATATTGTGTGTGCTGATTCCCTGTAGAACTCTGCATTAGTTAAACACATTAAGTAGAGCCAAGGGCATCAAAATGTGTTGGTGTCATATTAAGGAAAGAAAATTGAGCATTTCTTCTTGGATTAAATTGACCAAGGGTGAGATAATGTTTGAATTCTCCATTTATCTCTCTGAATCTTTGATCTGTATGAAGCTTATTATTTCTCATTAGTTGGTCTGTTGTATGTACTTGATCTCTCCTTATTGCCCATGTTTATCCATATGCCTGCCCGGTATATAACTGTCCTTAATAAATGACTTTCTTTTGTATTTATTGAAAACAGAAAACATCACATAGGGATGGAATAAGAGATACTTTACATACATCTTTAACAAATTCATTGGTTTAAGTTATTTACTCCAATGAACCTCAGCTCTCTCAGTGGTACACAACCCCATTATCAAACACCATGTGTATGTTGTTTTGAACACTTATAGTGGATAGAAAGCCACTTTTGACCTGCTTGCCATTTCCAAAAAATAATTGCTACAATTCACACATATAAACACATATTCATTGTTTTCTGAGTCTGGAATATAAAATAATATAGAATTTAAGATTAAAATTATGCATTAGCTGTGATTAGAAAAGCTGAAAGCTGATTAAATGTGAAATGGTGGCCAGATAAGATTGTTTGTTTCAATGTTCCATTAAAGGCAGATTAAATAAAAAGATTGAATGCACAGCAGGATCCCAGGCCGTCTTAAGTGACCTCAAGGAGGTCACTGGGTTATGAAGTCCAACAAAAGTTTTAATCACTTAGAATATAAGAGATAGTTTCATCAAAATGTATCTTCATAACTCTTTTGAAAGCTTTCCTGATTTTAACTGAGTTTTCATTTATCTTACACAGAAGGCCCTTTTGCTGAAGATGTATGCTGCAATATTAAGATAGCTGCTGATCTTCACGAGTTACCACAGGCAATGAACAACTGTTGGTATCAACAAGGAACTAAACAAAAACTGGAAAAGCAAAATTTGAGGAATGAGATTAAAAAAAACACTGTTATAATCCTAAGAATATAAGAATATGCAGATTCACTGGGTTATTCATATAGTTAAAAATCACTGAGAAGAAAATTATAAGTCAATATTTATAAATATTGGTACAGAGTGGTTTTAAAAATTCAGAAACAAATATGAGCAGGGCAACTTAAGCAAAACATTTATCAGAATATACACCATACACAAGTGAAGTTAATTTCTTATTTTTGTCTACCATTTTATTTTCAGCAAGACAGCATGAAAAAGATAACCACAGTGGCTGTGTAGGAGAATTTGAAAATATATATTTTTTCTTTTTGGCTTTTTGAGACAGGATTTCTCTGTGTAGACCTGCCCATCCTGGAACTCACTCTATAGACCAGACTGGTTTTAAACTCACAGATTAGCCTGCCTCCGGTTTATCAAGTGCTGGGATTAAAGACTTGTGCCACCATGCATAGCTAAAAGTATTCTTTTTCTAATCAACATATATATTTAAGAAAATAAACCTCCAAATTGACAATAAAAGAAAATATTTGAAAATCAAACACTCACTCATTGCTGAAAAGGATAAATTGGTGCAACAAGTAAAAATTTTGGCAGTACTTCAGATTAAACCAAAGAATTACTATTTTACTTAGGAAGAATACACATGAGTACTTGTGTTTGTAGGTTATGTGTGTGTTTGTGCACATCTCTCTCTATTATATATAAGGGAGATAGATAAGTAAATATTTATAATTGGATTTCTGTTCACAAATGTGTAAACATGGACCAGAACCTCATGCCATTCATGTACACACACACAACTCAAAAGGAATCGAAACTATAAGATCACTCCATAGCAGTATGATGCATGACAGTTAATAGCTAATGGAAACCATCCAGATGTCTATCAACTGATAAACAGATTAAAATGTAGCATATGTACATAAATAGTTGAATACTGCTTTTATATATAAATAAATTGCTGTAAGCTACAATTGTGAATGAGTGATAAAAGTATTAGTGAAAGTCATGAGAAACATTTTTGTATTTTATAAATATAAAATGCTAATACAGGCAAACCAGGATAGACAAAGGTAAATTTTTAGTTTTATCCAGACCCAAGGGAAGGCCAGTGATTACTAAAAGGTACTACATTTAAATTTCAATGCTCAAAATACGCCACAGGAGATAGTAGTTATGGTGGCAGAATTTAATAATGACAACAACTGCCTCTGAGCATGCTTTCAAAACATCAATCTTATAATATTTTAATTACATATCAATTAAGATATTAAAAGAAAAAGTTATTTGTTTTGGCTAGTTTTATATCAACTTGACACATGCTATAATCATCTAAGCAGATAAATCCTTAATTGAAAAATGCATTTGTAAGACCAGGCTGAAGAAAGCCCGTAGAACATTTTCTCACTTAGGGATTGATATAGGAAGATATGGTGATGTTTTGTTTGTGCTCTAGCAAATAAAGCTTGCCTAGAGATCAGAGTGCAGAGCTAGTCACTAGTTAACCATAGTGGCAAGTAGTGGAATCCCAGCACTTGGGAGGAGCAAACAGGAAACAATAGGGCTGTGTGAAGAGAGAAAGTGATAAAACAGGGTGGAGACAGTAACTTGGCACATTTTTTAGCTGAGAGGTTGATGAGTGTGGCTTGCTCTTTTGTTTCTCTGATCTTTCAGCATTTACTTTTATATCTGACTCCTGGTTTTTATTATTAAGACCAATTAGAAATTATGCTACATTTGGAAATCAACTTTTCGATCACAAATTTCCAAAAAAGTTGCTTGCCTGTGGCTTTGCAGTCACCAGCACATGCCAGAGCTGCATGCAGGGCTCCCACCGGTGTCACCAAATTGCTGCCTAGGTTTTATGTTGTTTTTTTTTCCCCCTAAGTCTTTAAGTGAGTTTTGGATTAGTTATTTTGCAGCCTTTTTGCAACAGACTCCACAGGCATGTTGGTTAAATATGCTGTCCAGAGTTAACCCCCCCTCCACCACCAATCAGCTCTACTTTTAAGCAATTCTTGCTGTTCTTGTTCCCTTGTGTGCATTTTTCAGACATTGGGTTCCCTTGCTTCCTGGTTTGAGAGCTTTCCCTGGATCTCTATTCTCAAGCTGCTGACAAACTAGATAGCTGCCTGGAAACCTGCTCTGGTTTCTACTTCACAGTCACCTTCACTTTTCACCTTCACCTAAATCATCATTGGCAGATTTGGTGATAAAATTGGATATTCTTCAAAGGAGGAATTAGTTAAAAGAAAGAGTTTTCCCAAATTAAAAAGTGGGAAACACTATTACGATGAAGGGAGTTAGGTTACTGTACAATAACATGCTGGGCAGTTTGAAAATGGAGCAATTAGAGAAAAACAAATTTAGATGGAATTTATAGAGTATCAATTATAAACATTATCAGTTTTACCAATTTTGTTTTATCAATAAAACCGTTAGTTAATATGAGTACTAAGATACAATTTTTAGAAAAACTTATTGAAACAGATCATAGAGATATTCAGATTCAGGCAGAGAAATTTAAAGGAGTATCAATTTCAGTGTTACATTATAAGATTAGATAGAAACAGCCTAAGGTCTTCAAGCAACCAACTTCAATTTATCCAGTCCCCTTATAGGAACACACACACACA
>NC_022027.1:16523039-16542074 GCF_000317375.1 Microtus ochrogaster
CACACACACACACACATATATATATATATATATATATATATATATATATATATATATATATATCCAAGCTGTGCAAGAGTTGAATGAACTCCTATGGAAATATTAGATTTACAGGAATTCAAGGAAGTCATAGTCTCATATGGGATGCTTTTGTGAAGCAAATTCATTGTCAACTTGTAATAGAATTATCCCTCAAGACTGGTGAGAGTTGGTTACAGCTGTCTTGGATTATGTTCTTCAGTTACAATGGAGGGCCTATTGAAAAGATGATGGTATGACCATTGAGCAAAGAAGTAGGGCTATAGATATGGAAATTTCCCAAGACCAATTTCTTGGAGAGGAAAATTATGATAATGTATAAAGGCAATCTCTCTATGATGGCAACACCTTGGATTTATGCTGCTAAGCAGCTCTGAATGCTTGGGACAGAACTGGAGAAGTAGGAAAGAAGGTTGAGTCATTTACTAAAGTTATACAGGGGCCAAAGAAAACTTCACTGGTTTCTTACAAAGTTTGATTTCAGCAGTAAGTAGAATGATACCAAATTCAGAAACTAGATGAACAATAACTGAATCTTTGGTTTCTGAAAATGCTAATGCACAATGCAAAAGAGTAATTAGGCCTCTAAAGGCAAGATCAGCACCCTAAGAGGAATGGATCTGAGATATAATCAATATTGAATCAGGACCATGATGACGCTTGGAATTGAGAGGTGATTTCTAGAGGTTTGAAGAAAAATTACGGTTACCTAAAAAGGGACTATAAACAGGACATTCCTGGAAACAATGTTTTTTCTAAGTATAATCCAAACCGAACGTCCCTCCCTTCTTGATTATGCAAAATGTGTTGCAAAGGCAGGCATGTAATAATGTAATGTCACCAAGGGACAGTGAGTGTAACCCCTTGCTGTAGGAAAATGCCTTGAGGGGCCTCTTGCAGGCTTTCATGCCAAATTCAATTCAGCCATTTCCTGTCATTTTGGAAAAATTTCCTTCCCATAGCTATTAAAAAACTAATGCCTATTGTAAGAAAGTATACTACTCTGGATGATAGAATAGCTATATAAGAAGGAACAATAAAATGAGAAGAAACCATAAAGCAAGTGTTATAAATATTAAATTTGAAGAAGAGATACTTCTTAATTAAAAGAGATAATAATTCATTAAACAGAGTGACCATTCAACCTAAATTAACCTATAAAACTAACAATTACTTTTCATTTGATCAGATATAACTTGCCAGAAAAAGAACCTTTCAAAAATTAGGGTTGGATAAGGGGTTTTGTCTTTGTCTTTTCAGAAGAATGGAGACATCCAGCTAAGGACTCTGAACATCATTGGACAAATGAGACATGTGAAGAAAAAGAACAAATCATCCAGAAAAAATGTCCCAAGAAAAAGAGTAAATTGGCCTATTGGTGTAACACATTTTCAACAGGATAAAATTTTATCAGTTGTCCTAAATGTTTGTTTAGATGTTCTCTGCAGACATATAATACAGATATTCTTTTTGTAATCCCAGTCCCACTAAAAATTAAACTGACTTTATAGTTGGAGTGTGATGTTTTCTGAGGATTCTGTCCTGCCCAGTTCCCGCTGTCGTTAAGTCCCAAAGAAATCACACAGAGGTCTACATTAATCATAAACTGATTGGACCATCAGCTCAGGCTTCTTATTAACTCTTATAACGTACATTAGCCCATTATTCTTACTTGTGTTAGCCACATGGCTCAGTACCTTTTTCAGCGGTGTAATCACATCTTGTTTCTTCTGTGTCTGGACAGGACTGCATAGTGAGCTTCCCTCTTCCCAGAATTCTCCTGTTCTCATTGACCTGCCTCTACTTCCTGTCTGGTTGTCCTGATTATACTTCCTGCTTGGCTACTGGCCAATCAGAGTTTGTTTAAAACATAATTGACAGAATGTAAACAATTGTCTCCTTCTCTAAACCCAACCATGCTTGTTAAAGTAAAAGCCAAAATATCGGTCTCATATCAGCAGAGCCACCTGACATGGTTACACAAGAACAACAAAAATTTAAGAATTATTTTGTTGCTCCAAATCTTATAATCCATTGGTTTTATTTGACTCTTTAAAGGTTTAAATATTTTGACTCTTTTTCTTATGGTATAAATATTATCTCAAAATTTATAAGATTTATACACACATATGTATTTAACTTTTAGTCATCATAATAATGGTTATATGGAGTACTAACTAATTCTGCAAAACAGCTTTATCTATCTTCCTGTACATGATTTCAGGTTTGAATCTCTATCAGGTAACTAGGAATTAAGTCTTGGTATTCTGTATGTAAATAACAAATACCAATCCTGTAACCTCTTTGAGATCTGTTGCATATGACATTAGGATGTTTAAGTTTTCTACAGTGATCCATGACCATGCTTAACAGCAAACTTTGAGGTATCCAAAAGGCTGTCAGAGCTCCTCAATGACAATTCCACCAGGACTATGATAATGTATCTATGCTGACAAACATCACCTAACAATCAGCTTCCTTCTCCAGGTCATGGTGTTTTGTCACACACACACACACACACACACACACACACACACACACACACACACACACACACACACCAAAAACAAACAAAACAAAACTTGATTAAAGCATACATATTCCACACTGTTGTAATGCTATGCTACTCTCTACACCTCGTGTATTAGATGTCACAGCAAATATACTGTGATTTATGTTGCTTATCAATGAATTTCAGGAGAAAGTTACAAGGTTATTGGTTCACTTCAGTCCTTCAAGATAGATATTTGCATTTTCCCATTGTTATTTGAATTTGGATTGATGATATTTTAAAATCAGAATGTATCATTAAGGTAACTGCTGTTACCACGCAGATTTAGTTTAAAAAATAATGTAGATTTCCACATGAAATATTTTTTGGGGGGACAGATCAAGTTATTGCTTGTGATTTCAAGACCAAATTAAAATATATAAAGATTATAAAACTATTTTGATCAGCAATTAGTAGTCAAAATTCTCTCCTAAAAAAATACTTTTGTTTTACTTAATTTTTTTTGTTAAAGATAATCATATCTCCTGTTGTACATATTCCAGTGTAGTTGAATATTTATGATGAATGTTCTGTTCATTTAGAATCTTAAGAACTTTTCACATTGTGGTTGATTTATGAGGCTCAGACAAATGCTGCATTAATAAATTACATTTTGCTTTGATAATTGTTTTGATATTATTTCATTATTCATTCAACCTACATACCCATTTAGGATGTTCTGTCACAAATAATCTTTTTCCAATGTCCTTTTAAGGTATTATTTCATTTTATTTCATTATCCTTATTAATTTCCACAGAAAACTATTTTGAAAACAGAAAGAAAAATGCGTTTACAATGCACATATTTATATTTTATTTCCTTTCCTTTATGTCAATTGAAAAATAAAAATATACATAGAGGTTTTTTGTGACATTTTTACACATTAGCTTTATTTGTTCTTCCCTTGTCTTCCACTAACTCCTCTTTCTGGACTCCCAGTTTCCTCACTGGTTTCGCTGTCTGCAAATTGCCTTCTACTGCCTGCTTTAACATTGCGTGCCTTCCCCAATCCTCCCAACACCTTTTCCTAAGAGCCAAATTTTCCTTATTATGAGTCCCTTTCTAATTTTATGAGCACTATCCATATATACTCTCACATAAATACTTATCTATAGAAGTCAGAATCTAGAAAAATTATGAGAGAGAAAAAATAGTATCTTTCTGAGCCTTAGCTACAGTGTTATTTAAGTGTAATTGGCCTCTATAATCTCATAAGAAGAGGCACCATTTCGAGATGTGGGTATGGCCTTGTTAGAGGATGTGTGTCAGTATGGGGTAGGCTTTGAGATTTCCTATGCTCAGGATACCACCCAGTGTCTCAATCAACTTTTTGGTGCTGGCAAGATGTAGGACTCTCAGCTACTAGTCCAGCACCATGTCATGCCACCATGCTCTCCGTCATGAGGACAATATACTGAACCTCTGAAACTGTAAGTGAGCCACCCCAATTAAATGTTTCCTTAAGCATTGCCATGGTCACAATGTCTTTTCACAGCAATAACCCTGACTAACACAGTTACCTCACTCAATAATTTCTACTTCCACTCATTTCTTTTGGCAAATGCACTTATTTTTAAATTGTTATTTTTGTAACTCAAGCAACAATATATGATACTCATGACACTTCAAATATCTTGACCTATCAAATCTTAAAATGTTAATAATTAATTTTAAGTAGAAAGATATCAGTACCAAGATGTCACTGTACATTACTCAACATTTGGTTTCGTAGATATCAGTAATTCTGTATATGCTACAACAGTAACAGTTACATTTCGTTAAACCATCATGTTTTCACTCTTAAAACAGATTTAATGTTTTTAATGAATTTTAAAAGCTCTAGAAATATGTTCAATCTTTATTAGATATGTGTTGATAGGTCATTTACGCTAAGCAATTTGCAGAACATCCTATTGGCTATTCCAGTTTAACTATTATAATGAGTTAAAAGACAGAATGACAATTTTTGAGTGAGACAGTTTAATAATTTTTATTCTGAGTTAACATGCAACAATATATTTTTAGTAGTTTAACTATTTTAAGTGATGTAAAGAATCAGTTTTCTATGAAAATTATATGCACAGTGTACCACGCAGTCTACAACATCAATCTGGCTTTCACATGATCCTGCATAATTCAAACAGGTGGTCTGAGTTCTAGTCTATGAGTTCATCTTGAGACAGAATTATACTGTGGTTACGAATCACACAGCTGCATCTATACAGACCTACTGCCTCCTGGGGATTTATTTAGAAAAAATGCTGGATCATTTTTCTTTGGTTTCTTTATCTCCAGATGTTGGGAATGGAATGCATACAGTATCTCTCTAATATTTATATTAAGGTATTTCTAATATGTGTAAAAATATAGATAAGGCATCTCTAATGCTCCATAAAAATATGTTACTTGGCCAAAATCTTCCAGTCATCCACTAAAACATTGAAAATAAAAGAAAATTAAAACTTACAAGCAATGAGATTTAAAAACGGTTACAGGTTTAAGCTTATCTTCTCAGAAGAACCCATTACATTTTACACTATTTAATAAGGGATTATGAACTAATAAGTTAATTCATGGGGTTCCTGATGAAATAATTTATAACTTGTAGTCTTTATACTCTAAACAGTCAGGTATTTTATGTGAACATACCATAAAAGTTGTATATTCCAGTGAAGGCTCTCAAATTATAATAATGATGTATAATTTGTAGTATGTGTGTATCTTTAATCTAACCACTTCTAAAACTTTGTTTCAAAATTTTCAAAACACTGGGATAAGGCTAAATATTTACATATCAATGAATTTTTGGATGGAATTATGCAATAATAAATTATTGTAGACTTCCCTCCGCTATTTTTTCTTGTGTAATACTGAGCTGGTGCTGTGTACAGGCTGGGCTTTTCCTTTACACACAGTTTCCATACTTTGCCACACCAGTGATAACAGGAGCAGCTGCTTTCTAGGTGGCATGAGCAGCTGAAGTGGTGTGAAAACAGCTTGTCTTTACCGTAATTGACTTTGTTCCTCCGAGCCTTCTTCCTCTACCCCTTTCTTTCCCTCTCTCTGTCCCTCACTCCTTTTTTTATCATCTCTTTCTTCTTTTCTCACTCCTCCCTTCCTTCATTTTTCCGGTCCCATTTTTACTTATTGCATAGAGTAGATGTTCCCTTTGTATGTATTATAAAATTGTTCAACAATAGAATAAAAGCTAAATTAGGTTAGTAGAATTTATTTGATTAACATCTGAATAATTGTATTTGTTGAGAACTGTACTTAACATAAATTGAAGAAACGGATCAAATTATAAAGAAATCTGTTTAAAACAATTTTATTAATTCTTTGAGAATTTCATAAGCTATGTCTCTGATCATGTTCACATTCTTTCCTCAACTCATTCCAGATTTATCCTCACCTTCCCATCCACACCACTTCTTATCCTTTCTCTTTTTAAGACCACTGAGTTCAATTTGTATTATATAAATGCTCTTTATTGTGGGGCCATTCCCTGGAGAATAGTTGTTGACCTTTAAGGAGTAACATCTTTAAAGAAAACTCACTGTCTTCCAGCAGCTGCCAATTGCCAATAACTCCCCAGCTAGGAGCAGAATTTTGTGTCCTCCTCTACCCTCTATGGTGGGATTTTGTTTGGCTTGAGCTTGGGCAGGTTTTGGGCAAATTGTCCCCACTGTTATGAATTCACATGTATAGGCAACCATCTTGCTGTATCTAGAAAATGGTTTCTCCTTGTAGTCATGCACTTACATTGTTTCCTTCTTCCCTTTTCTATTTCTACAATGGCATATTGAAATTTTGGGGGAGAGGAGTGATACATGTTTTCCACTTATGGCTGAGAAATTGACAGTCTTCTAGTCCTAGGACCGCAATGCGAGTCTCTCTGTTAATAGCCAGCTACTGCAGAAATAATGCTTTTGGATGAAATTTGAGAGATAGATTCCCTTATTGCTGTCTCGGTGCTGCGTTCTCAAATCAGTGGATGCAAGTGAGTCAAGGCTTTGTTGGTGGAGACTGAGTATACTTCCCACGTGCTGGAAAGGTCAAGGCCTTCTTGGCTGATTCATCTGCATTTGAGGATGCTGTTCCTCCAGCTGCTACAGCCCCAGCCAAGGATGAGTGATGCCAAGGAAAAACAGTGGAGTCAGATGAGGATAACAGATTTGCTTCCTTTAACTAATCCCTTCAAAGCAGCCAACTCAGCAAGCATAATCTGAGAAAAATGGAAATAAAGTCTTATTTCTCTTAAAGCAGCAAAGTTATGAGTGTATTTCTTAAACAACACTGGTCCTGGGAAGATGAGACCCAGGAAAATTTCGACTTCATCAGTTTACCATGAAGCAAGAACATACAGCACACTGAGATAGAATTGAGATGTCTCCTTTCTTTGACCCCTTGAAGTTGTGTTTTTGTTATAGACAGTGTAAACTTCCTTAGCAACAAAGAAGAAAATTACATTCCTGTCTCATTGGCCATTTTAATGATTGCGGCAAAATTACTATCTTGGGCCAAACTTCCTTTATACATTGCAAATGCATGCATGATAGTGTTTTCTAGCAAGAAGTTATTTGAATAAAGCTTTTCAAATTGTGTTTTCCTCTTGCTTTTTCAATAGCTATAACTAAAATTTCTTTTTCTCAGAATAAGATTTCTGTGGTAATCGCTGCTATTAGGATAGAATTTTCTCAGTATATCACAAGGAATGGTTTCTATACGTCTTGTTGTGTGGAGAGTTTTAGTTTCTGTTAGGCAGGCTCTAATCCTGCAAGGCTATTAGAATTGTTAAGTAATCCTCACAATTTATATAGAGTATATTTTCTCTTAGGTAGCATGTTTACCAGCCCAAAACAATCTGGGGTAATCAAATTATGAAGAAAAAAAGATTTATTTCGATGCATAGTTTCACAAATTTTACTTCAAAGTCTATTAGATCCTTTGGCTTTGGGTCTGTGACATGATAAGTATAAAAAGAGAAAAAGAGAAAGAAACATATCCCCTTATCTTCTTTGGTAATACCCTTATTGAACTGGGCCATACCTGATTAACACCAATGTCCCAGAAGAGAAACTTTTGGACCAAGCCTCCAGAACAGAATCCTTTGAAGATTGGTTGAATTAAACAAACTTGTCTCACCCAAGGTTATCCTCATAAAGAGGTTACAGTCTCAATTTGTTTAGAAAAAAATGAATAGCAAGTTTAAAGAGCTGAGTACCAACTCCTCCAGTCCTCAGTAGTAAACTCTTTGAGAATTTAAATGACCTGCCTTACTGAGTAGGCAAATTTTCCAAGTATTGATGAATAGAAGACAGTTGTCACATCTGTTATATGGATTTCTTGTGTTCTAGGTCACTGAAAAAAAAAACAGATCTGATCATATTAGTCAATGGCTTTGAGAGTTTTCACAGATATGATCAACTGTTGTGTGTGGACTGAATTTTGTCATATCAAGATTGATATTTTGTTTGTAACTGTATTGTGTGTTAAGGGTATACCTATGGCTAAATGGGATCTCAGAGTGGGTTTCTAATGTGCTATGTGTCACTAGTTAAAGAGGACTCTTGAAGAAGATTACAGTCCCATGAACGTAATCCTGATCTTTTGTCTTTCAGACCTGTGAGAAAATAACTACTGTTTTAAAGAAACACAGACTGTGCTTTTTGATACTGAAATCTGAAGAAACTAATAAGTTTAGTTTCTTAATAAGTTAAGGGGAGTGGATTTTGTGATTGTATGTCATAGATTGAAGTTATTTACTTACAAATTATCAAAATTAATACTCATAAATTTACCTTTCACAACTAGTTTCAACTATGGTTAAAAAAAGGATATATATATATATATATATATATATATATATATATCCTAAGTATAGCATACTCAGTGGAATTATGACACAATTTGCATAACTTTAGAAAGGTAAATATTTCTCATATAGAAGTTCATGAAGATAAATCATTTAAAGAAAACAAATGGAAACATCTGTGCTGAGACATCACCATTTTACAGTCAGAGTAATCAAAACTAGTTTCAGAGTACTGAGTAAAGCATACTTCTATTCATGGAAATTAAAAATGCCTGCTCTACAAAGGAACTGTTGCTTGGACTGAATATTGTCCATCATATACAGAATCAGTGTCTTGAGTATAAAACTGCAAAAGAATATTTAGTATGATTTTAACTCATGAAGATGCAGTACTCATACACAGAAATAAATAAGTAAAATAAAATACCTCTTTAAAAAGAAATATATATGTGGTATTGTGTGTGTAGGTGGGTGAGGAGAGAGAAATTTACAGATGCAAGTATTAGGTAAAGGTGGTAGTATTGCTCAGTTGATAAAGTGTATATGATCTGATTTCAAACATTTAGAACATTTGTAAACATGGCATGCAAAGTAAGTAACATGAGTTTGTAATCCCAATGCTGAGGAAGCAGAGAAAGGTGGATTCCTGTGGCTTTCTGGCCACCTAGGCTAGCCCTTGTAGTAAGATCCCTTTTGAGGGATCCTAACAAACTAAAACACAAGTGTTTCTTTGAGTGATCCCTTGTAGGTTGACCACACTCACACACTCAGATAGATTCTTGTTGAGGGGAGCTGCGGGCCTCTTCCCACAGCCCGGCTCCTGGCCGCCTGGCGAGCTTATGCCCAGAAATAACAACACACAAACTGTATTCATTTAAACACTGCCTGGCCCATTTCTATTAATCTGTGTAGCACCGAGGTGCTCTTACCGGGAAGATTCTAGCCTACATCCATCTTGGGTAGGAGCTTCATCCCGTCTGCTCCAGAGAACAGAGCTATCGAGTCTGAGCTCATTTCCTCTTCCTCCCAGCATTCTGTTCTGCCTACTCCACCCACCTAAGGGATGGCCTGTCAAAATGGGCCAAGGCAGTTTCTTTATTAGCCAATGACCTTCCTCCATCAGATTCTGCTCCCAAGAATAGGTGGATAATACTAATAGGATTCAATGTGCAACACCACCACAACCAACAACAACAAACCTCAAAGTTGGGTAGGTCAGAAGATAAGAGAGAACATGGAACATTGCTGTTTCATGGCTTGCTCCACAGGGCTTTCTCACCCAGCACCACTCACAGTGAGCTGGGTACTCCTACCCTAGTCATCAATCGAGAAAGACACTCTACAGACTTTCCCACAGGATAATCTTGTGGGGGTATCTTCCTAATTGACGTTCTTGCTTCCCAAATGACCAACTTTTATGTCAACTTGACATAAAACTAGTCTTCAAAAGCTCAATTTCAGGCTCTAAAGCAATAGTATTTAATTACCATGAAAACAGCTGTAGCTGTGAAACATTATAGACCTTTTTATTCAGTTTAAGTTATCTTTGGAAGCTTTTTTTTTTCCAGTTCCAAGCTGGAGACTGCAGCTTTAACACAGTGTATTGGCAGAGCTTACAGATCTAGTCTATAGTATTCACAAATAGACTAATGGCACTACGGAAAGACCTTGTGAATCTTGGGCTTTCCACCTCATACCATGTAAGGACATAGCAAGAAAGCCCTCCTCAGTGGCCGATACATTGATCTCAGTCGCCAGTACTTTAGGAAATAACTTTATATCTTAAAAAAAAATCTCTAACATTCTTTTCTGTCACAAAATAATAAACTAAAACACTTTCTTTTAGCAATTTTCTTGGTATGGGAAAACCGAACATGTATCTGGTCGCAGGTTTTTTTTTTTTTTTGGTTTTTCGAGACAGGATTTCTCTGTGGTTTTGGATCCTGTCCTGGAACTAGCTCTAGTAGACCAGGCTGGTCTCGAACTCACAGAGATCTTCCTGCCTCTGCCTCCCAAATGCTGGTTGCAGGTTTAATGTTAAACGAATATATAGAAAGAATAGTTTCAATATCAGAATTATGGAACATGTATCAATTCCAGTAAGTCTTAACCTTTGACTACATATTTCAAAATTATTTAAATGACAATACAGAGATTGTTCATAAAACACCATCATTCTGTGCAATATGTTTTTTACATCATTAAAAACGATTGGCATATGTGTTCTCAACTGTGTCATAAAGACCTTGATACTTAAAGGTAATTATGTTGCACACCACAGCAATTTGAAACCACAATATATTAAAGTAGATTGAATCAGCTCTGTGTGGTTGGTTGACTTTTAATTTGACTGTCATCTTGGCCCATCCTTAAGTGAATATTTAGCTGCAAACCACAAATTGCAAATGATCAGATGTTCCAAACACTGTCATTCAGTTTCCCTGAAAGCTACTCTATAAGGCCCATTTGGCTATTGCATCATCTTGATTTATCTACAGCAGCATTTGGAACTGACCGTGCTGTAGAATGACCATGATGAAAAACTTTTGGTCATAGTATTGGATTCTAACCAAGCAGCCACAACTTCCAGACATCTGGAAAGAAGGTAATGTTTTTGATATTATAAGCAGTTTCAGTTTTGCTCTGTTTTATCCTGTTTTTCATTTTTCCATGTTGGCTTTGTAATCACTGTTCTGCTACAGTTGTGGTGATATATGCCAGGAGGATTCATGAAGAGGGGTAAGGCAGAAAGATCGTGTGCTTAGTTCTAATTTGAAACCCAGAGATCCAAATTTCATCTCTTCCTGCTAAAGCGTTTACCTAATTGTTCAAATATTAATAAAAATATTTTGCATCAGAAATTGAGATAAAATCCCAATAAATCCAAAGAACAGAGAAGAAACGATAGGCTGATCCTCTTATCAATGTTTTCCTGATCAAAAAGCCTGCAAATCTTTCTCCAGCCCCTCTTTCTTTCTCTCTGTGTACCTCTGTCTTCCTATGCATCAGCAAGAAAACTCTATGTATGGTCCATTCTGACTTGCTAAATGTGATCTCTCAACCAAGGTCCAATTCTATTGGGAGTCTCTGAGCGACAACACAAATGTGTGTGTGTGTGTGTGTGTGTGTTTGTGTGTGTGTGTGTGTTAGCATGTGTGGTTGTATCTGGGGAAGAAGAAAGTACAGGGCTAGTGGGAGGAGTGGAGGGAGGGTAAACTGTGTTCAATGTTTATTGCATTAGAGAAGAATAAATAACATAAATGAATCTCTACCAATGTCTAAAAAAGCAACAAAAACAAAATAAAATTAAGAAAATGTACCCCTCAGACTGTAAAGTTCAGAGTATAAAAGTCAAGGCTATTATTGCTAATGTTTGCAAAATAGAAGATTGTAAAACAGCAGGAAACACTATGATCTAGAAGGAATATTTAATTCTTTGAGATAACTACAAAACTATAGGAAAACCTACCTATTTTGTTTGATAAGGGTTGTGAGATAGATATTATTGATACAGGAAATATGCTAGTCTTTTTATTATGTTGTTTTTCTTAGTAGTAGAATTTACCTCATAACCCTCATGCAAGTTGATCCAGAAATATGTAGTGATCAGACTTCAGCAACCTGAGGCACAGACCAAAGAAGAATTTGAAGGTGATATCAGTTATTGTAAAAATTAAATTATATCCATCCAGTAAGATGTTAAGAAAAACATCTTTCTTTATAATGCTTGATGATAGAAAATTTTTCTTGTGAGATTTTTGGTAATCAAAAAGGTAAGAAGTATTATAAAGATCTGTAACTTAATAAGTCAAATGCTTTAGAGAAAAGGTAAAAGATTTTTAGCAAAAAAGTTAAAATACAAGGAGTCTCATAAACATACACACTCACACACAAAATCCTACAAGCAACAACAAAAACAGTACTAAATTTAAAGTACTGGAAAGGACATAAACACATGAATTAGTTCAAGAGACAGGGATTGGTGAGCTGGGTCTGCCTCTCTCTCTCTCTCTCTCTCTCTCTCTCTCTTTCTCTCTCTCTGTGAGTTTGACTCAAGCCTGGCCTACATAGTAGGTTCAAGAACAGACAAGACTATGAAAAGAAAATTGTCTCAAACAAATCAGCAAACAAACAAAAGATACTGTGTTCATGTTGGTACTGTAAGATACTGGTTGGAAAGTGTATACAGTCACAGATACAGTTTCCTTCCATAGTCTTTTTTTTTTTCTAGAGAAGGGAAGAAACAAGTTAAGAAGCAAATACAAAACTACCATCTTTTGAATAATCAATATTAGGGGATATTGAGTGAAATTAGAAGTGATTTAAACCGACTGTTCTATGGAACTAAGACATGTAATCAACGAATGATCACATAATAAAATAGTAACAAAACAGTTTGAGAGAGGATTAAAAGCTAAAAAGCCCCAGGCCTGCACAGGGGGAAAGCATCTTCATGTATTCAAGGTCATAGTGGAAGTTACTTTGGTCATAAAAAAAATAAAAATAAAAAAATAAAAACAAGATAGAAAGAAAAATGCAGGCATGTGGGAAAGGGGGATATAAGCATTGGATTAGGAAAAGTCTTAGAAGGTAAAGTGGGGAAGGAGAAAAGTCATTGGGAAGAGTTCAAATGGCAGCTGAACAAACTGAGGATTGTGAGACAAAGGCAGCAGGAATTGATGACATCATAAAAGCACTTCTGTAAGTTCTCTTGAGCAGGAAACCTTCAAAGAATACTGAGAGGCCATTAGGTGACTTAAATCCTAATGTACAGATTAGTGATCTCTGATAAGAAACATTGGAGACTGAAAAATGGTAATTTCTGAATTGCAAAGAAAACAAGAATTTAGCAGTAATTGTGACCAAAAATATTAGAATACATAAAATTATCAAACCATAAAATCAAAGAATGAAAAACATGTAATACATTGTGAACTTAAAGTGTAAGTGGATGAGAATGAGGTTTTGTGAATTTCTTATGCAATCTTTATATAATTTAAGGGGCTATTTTGATTAATTACTTCTTATTGTATTTATATTTCTATTCTTGTCTTTAAACATTAGATATTAGAACTGATTAAATTTCTTAATATTGATTAAAATTTAAATCTTTATAATTTTATTCCTCTTTCTGCTGGTGACGTTACATCACTACTGATGACTTTCTTTATAGTTTAAGTAAATGTTTCCCCATGTAGCATATGAAAGAAATTTTCAAAATTAAAACTATGAACTAGAGATATAGAATAAAGATGGCAAAAATGGCAGAATCCCGTACAAGAAAGATTTAAGTAAAATATTTGAAAAGAGAACTATAACATATACTTAAAGAACATATGTTGCTATGAAATTTTAGGATAATTACTTTGAGGTTTTCTATTCCACAGGAAAAAATCATTGTAATTTAATATCTTATTACTGCTAATAGTAATCATTACTTTTCATTAATTTGGTTTAATTTGTGGAGGTCACAGTGCTAACTACTGCAAAGAAAAGTGATATTTTCTCTGAGGTAAGGCCTATACAACAGCTCTCTTTGGCAGTGTAAGCTTTATTCACATTGTAGTATTTCACTGCTAAAATTGTCAATCCAAAATATGAAAGGACCAATCTAAATTAAATCTGCATGGAAAATGCATATAATAAGTACCTGTTAGAGGGAGGCTGAGACTAGAGATAAATATTGAGGTTATATTTTTTTTCAAATTTGTTTATAATATAGATGAAGAGATTGAAGAATTCTTCTTAAAAAATGCGCTCCTTTATATGTGCTTATCAAATCAGTTTAGAAGTCTGTATGCTACTTACGGTGACACTATTTCCCTCTGTACTGATGGGACAGCAACAGTGGGGCAGAAACTGCTACAGTGAACTGCAGGATGGCTCAGCTCTTATCTCAGGTGATGATGTTAGCTAAACAATACATTAACAGGAATTAGCAAGAAAGTTACTGACATTCCCTAGTAGACAAAGGGTGGTGTGCAGTCCCATCCTTTGGTCTGAGATCTAACCGTGACTCCCTGTTACAGGAAGTTGACATATACAGGAAACAGAATCTTGGTGGTGTCTGGAGATTGCAGAGGTATAGCTCTCCTCAGTTGTCTTCCATGCTGATGTACGACTTTTCAGTGATTCCTCTTACTTCCATTTACTTGTGGTCTTTTTTGTTTGTTTGTTTGTTTTCTTTAATTTCTTTTTCTTTTTTATTAGATTAAAAAAATACCAATACACATTCCCACTCCTTCCCCCCTCCCATTCCCTCCACACACCCTCCCACCCAACTCCCACCCAATCCTCAGAGAGGATAAGGCACATTGCTTTGGCGAAGGTCCAAGACCCTCCCTACTATATCTAGGCTGAGCAAGGCATCCATCCAGAAAATATTTTCCCAAAAAGCCAGTAAATGCAGAAGGGATATATCCTGCTGTCATTGCCATGCCTCACCCATGCTACTGTCAACTACATTCAGAGGGACTAGTTTGGTCCTATGCTTGTTTCTTCCCAGTCTGACTGCAGTTTTTGAGCTCCCATTTGCTCAGGTTGACTGTTTAAGTGGGTGAACCCATCATGGTCTTGACCTGTTTGCTCATATTCTCATTCTTCCCACTCTTCAGTTGGACTTTGGGAGCTCAGTCCAGTGCTCTGATGCAGGTCTCTGCCTCTGTTTCCATCAGTTGCTGGAGATATTCATCAATCTGACTCTAGGGCAAGTCAAGATTGAGCCCCCTTTCTTCTATTGCTTACGTTCTTAGCTGGGGTCATCCTTGTGGATTCCTGGGAATTTCTCTGGAGCCAGGATTCTGCTACCCCTATAATGGCTCCCTAAATCAAGATATCTCTTTCCTTGCTCTCATCTCTGTCCTTCCTCCATCTCAACTATCGCATTCCTTCATGTTCTCTTCAACCCTCCCCTTCTCTTCTCCTCTTCCCTTTCTACCCTCCCTTCTCCCCCACCCCCATGCTCCCAATTTTGTCAGGCAATCTTTTCTGTTTCCAATTTCCAGGTGGATTTATATATGTTTTTCTGAGGGTTAAACTTATTACTTAGCTTCTCTAGGATCATGCCCTTTGTTTATTGCCAGCATCCACTTACGAGTGAGTACATAACATATTCATCTTTTTGGGTCTGGGTTACCTCACTCAGGATAGTGTTTTCTAATTTCATCAATTTGCCTGCAAAATTCAAGAGGTTGTTGTTTTTTTCCCCTCTTTTTTTTTTAACCACTGAGTATTACTTTAATGTGAAATGTGCTATATTTTCTTTATCCAATCCTTGGTTGAGGAACATCTAGATTGTTTCCCGGTTCTGGCTATTACACTAATGATAGTATGAACAAAGTTGCCTTTGTAGTATGTTTGAGCATCTTTTGGGTATATGCCCAAGAGTGGTATTGCTAGATTGTGAGGTAGTTTGATTTCCAATTTTCTGAAAAACCGCCATACTGATTTCCAAAGTGGCTGTATGTTTGCATTTTCACCAGCAAAGGATGAATGTTCCCCTTACTCCACATCCTCTCCAGCATAAGCTATCATTGGTGATTTGATTATAGCCTTTTTGACAGGTGTAAGAGGATATATGAGAGCTGTTTTGATTTACTTTTTCTGGTTGGCTAAGGATGGTGAACATTTGCTTAAGTATCTTTTGGCCATTTGATATTCTTCTGTTGAGAATTCTCTTTTTAGTTCTGTACCCCAGTTTTTAATTGGGTTATTTAGAATTTTGATGTCTAATTTATTGAGTTCTTTATATATTTTGGTTATCAATTCTTTGTCTGATATAGGGTTGGTGAAAATCTTTTTCCATTCACTAGACTACCTTTTTGTCTTATTGACTGTGTCCTTTGCTTTACAGAAGCTTCTCAGTTTCAGCAGGTACCATTTGTTTATTGTTGCTCTCAGTGTCTGTGTTACTGGGGTTATATTTAGGAAGTGGTCTCCTGTGCCCATGCATTGAAGACTGCTCCTCACTTTCCATTCTATCAGGTTCAGTGTGGTCAGATTTATATTGAGGTCTTTAATAATTTGGATTTAAGTTTGGTGCATGGCAATAGATATGGATCTCTTTGCATTCTTCTACGTGTTAACATCCAGTTATGCCAGCACTATTTGTTGAAAATACTTTATTTTTTCCATTGTATAATTTTAGCGTCTTTATCAAAAATCAGGTGTTCATAGGTGTGTGGATTGTTATCCGGGTCTTTGATTCGATTCCATTGGTTAATCTCTCTGTTTTTATGCCAATACCAAACTGTTTTCACTATTGTAGCTCTGTAATAGAGCTTGATGTCAGGTATGACAATGCCTCCAGAAGTTCCTTTATTGTACAAGATTGTTATGGCTATCCTAGTTTTTTTTTCCATATGAAGTTGATTATTCAGATTATTTCAAGGTCTAGGAAGAATTGTGTTGTGAATTTGTGGGGATTGCATTGAATCTATAGATTGCTTTTGGTAGAATTACTATTTTTACCATGGTGATCCTACCTGTCCAAGAGCATGGGAGATCATTCCATTTTTTGATATCTTCATCAATTTCTTTCTTCAAACACTTAAAGTTCTTGTCGAATAGGTCTTTCACTGTTTTGGTTAATGTTACTCCAAGATATTTTATGTTATTTGAGGCTATTGTGAAAGGTGATGTTTCTCTCTCAGCTTCTTTATCATTTGTGTATAGGATAGTTACTTATTTGATCTTATATCCTGCCATATCACTGAAGGTATCTATCAACTATAGGAGTTCCCTGATAGAGGTTTTGGGGTCACATATAATCATATCATCTGCATATAAACAAAGTTTGACTTCTTCCTTTCCAATTTGAATCCCCTTGATCTCCTTTTGTTGTCTGATCATCATTGCAAGAACTTTAAGAACTATGTTGAAGAGATAGGGAGAAAGTAGACAGCCTTTTCTTGTTCTTGATTTTAGTGGAATCACTTTGAGTTTCTCTCTATTTAATTTGATGTTGGTTGTCAGCTTTCTGTATATTACTTTTATTATATTTAGATATGTCCCTTGTATCCCTGATCTGTCCAAGACCTTTATCATGAAGAGATGTTGGATTTTGTCAAATGCGTTTTCAGCATCTAATGAAATGACCATATTTTTTCTTTCACTTTTTTTATATGATGGATTACATTGATAGATTTTCATATGTTGAACCAATCCTGCATTGCTGGGATGAAGCTGACTTGATCATGGTGGATAAATTTTTGATGTGTTCTTAGATTTGGTTTACCAGTATTTTATAGAATATTTTTGCATCCATGTTCATGAGTTAAATTGGTTTGTAATTCTCTTTCTTAGTTGGGTCTTTGTATTGTTTTGGTATCAGGGTAACTATAGCCTCATAAAAAGAGTTTGGCAATGTTCCTTCTGTTTCTATTATGTGGAAAACTTTGAGGAGTATAGATATTATCTCTTACTGGAAGTTCTTGTAGAATTCTGCACTAAAACCATCCAGCCCTAGACATTTTTTGGTTGGGAGATTTTTGATAACAGCTTCTATTTCCTTGCAGTTCATAGGTCTATTTAAATTGCTTACCTAGTCTTGATTTATTTTTGGTATATGGTATCTACCTTAAAAATTTCCATTTCCTTTACATTTTCCAATTTTATGGAGTACAGGTTTTTGTACATTATGACCTAATGATTCTCTCTTACTTGTGTTCTTTTAATAAACCCTAATTAACTCATTGGTTTACCAGACTAGAAATGGGTTAAATAATTCCTTTGGTTTGCCAGTGACCCTATTTGGGGTGAAGAGACATTTGTGTTGTGGGAGCTCCTTCTGATCCTTCAGCCAATATCCTTTAAGATACCAGCCCACTTGGGTGTGGTGTCTCTGGCTTCAAAAAGTCATGGTAGCTTTTCTCCCTCTCTTGCTTTAGACTCTGCTTCTGGCTACCAGACACTTTTCCTGGTTGTGCAGGGGGGCTGTTGTCTAGGATGGTGATCTGTAAGTTTTTTCCCTTTAAATAAATAACCCTTTTATTAATCATAATTCCAAACTGGTGTGGGATAGTTTTGTGACTTACTCCTTTATATTTATTCATCTCTCCTCAAAAAAAGTCACATAATAAAAGTTATATTTCAAGATGATCCTTGCAGGTAAAGCTTTTGATTGTATGAATGATAAGGGAGCCAAGTGATTAAGACACCAGTGTGGGCCTTAAGTATGATAGGAGCAAGCTTGGATCCTTAGCATTGACTCTTGTCTTTGGATGACTTTCTATCAGTCTGTAAAACTATTCAGTCTAGGAAAATAAGTTCACAATAAGTTGAACTACATTGGTGATGAAGAGAAATTCAGTGTGATTCTTACACTTGAGTATAATCTCACCATAACTGTTCTGTTTAGAAAATGTATTGACTGTGAAAATACAGAAATATATCTTATGGACACCTTTAGAAAACCTGAGACAGGGCTGGGAGATATCTCAGTTGATAAAATGCCTCCAGTGTTAGTATGATGACCTGAATTTGATGCCTGTTGCCTCTGAAAAAAAAAACAGGACATGTAAGCACTGCACTTTTAATCCTGTAAGAGGAGATAGTCATTTACTGAAGCTCATTGACTAGACTAGCCACTCTAGCCCAATTTGGAGGCTCCAGACTCTATTTTCTTTCTTT
>NC_022027.1:16542174-16546350 GCF_000317375.1 Microtus ochrogaster
TCTGTAGACCAGGCTGGTCTCGAACTCACAGAGATCCGCCTGCCTCTGCCTCCCGAGTGCTGGGATTAAAGGCGTGCGCCACCATCGCCCGGCTTAGACTCTATTTTCTTAAATAAAACAAACAACAAAATAAGCCAAAAAACAAAGGTGGAGATCCATTCAAGAAAATCTCAGAGATTAACTTCTAGCTACTGCCTGCACGTGCACACGTGAACACTAGCATGCACATGTATACATCGGAACCCTGAACACAATAGCACATATATACACTCCACATAAATGTACAGGCACACCCACAGAAACATATTCACACATGTGCACACACACAGGAATGGGGAGAAAACAAGTATTACTATTTATCGAGTAAGAGGTAAGAACCAAAGAACTTCATATTGGAGATGATTATTTCCAATTTAGAGATGGCATGAATAGTAGATATCTGTCAAGTTAGAAAGGTTTCAGTGTGTGAAATCCAAACTTGTTCATCTGCCAAACTTTTGTAATGGCATGAGCAATTCTCTGGTCCACTGGGAGGACTGTGGAGTCTAGGTCATGACTGAGCACCGAGGAAAAGCAGATCTCCTAGCTACTGAATGAGATCTTTGTTATCTATCGCCATACCTTGATCTCTCTATTAGAAGGGGGAATTCATGGTGACTTATCTTTCTAAGTCAATATTACAAAGGTGTTTTGAATGCATCAATTCAAGGTTACACATAAGAGTCTCATGAGTGAGCTGAAAGAAGTTTCTATCTTGTTTTGATTTTATTTTGTCATAGCTCCTCCAATAGAAGTCTGAGTCCTTTTCCATCACCTTGAAACTGGGATGACTCTGGGACCTCCCGAAACAATGCTTTGAGGTGGAGGTGGGAGATCCTTCTGTATATGTATTGCTTTTATTGGTTAACGGCTAAAGAAGGTGCCTTGGACTGTGATTGGGCAGAGAAGAGTTAAGCAGGGAAGACTGAACTGATTGCTAAGACAAAGAAGGTGGAGTCACCAGAAGCCATGTAGCAACCACCAGTGACAGACACGTTGGAACCTTGCCAGTAATCCACAGCCACGTGGCAATACATAGATTAATAGAAATCAGTTAATGAAAGGTAAAAGGGCTAGCTAGCAATACGCTTAAGTGATTAGCCAAGCAGTCATTTAAATAATATAGTTTCTGTCTGATTATTCTGAGGTCTAGGTAGCTGGGATCAAACAAGCAACCTCCTCCTACAATAAGATGATTCTATGCTTTTCTTAGGCTAGGTTTAGAAGGGCATTGTCCTCATTTCTTTGAGATTCCTGCTGTTACAGAAAAAAAAACAACTCTAGATTAACACAGTGAAGTCCAAGGTACCTGCGAAGTAGACAATGTGATCAATAAGCTGCAACAACAACAAACTAGTCAATGATACTGCAAAGACAGCCTGAGTTTGATGGCTAGTACATACACACTGTGGAGGATATCCTAGCTGACTTGGATACATGAGCTCAGACATGCATGCTGGTGTACACTGTTAAAACCTGGAGAAGTTTGCATGTAGCAAAGGCTATTTGATTGATTTACACACACACACACACACACATCATTTTAGCAAGATGCTCCCAGGTGCAAGGTGTTTCACATACTGAATCCTTCTTTTGAAATGTAGGTAGGGTTTTTTTGGTAAATTTTTTGATCTCATTATAGCTAATTTATATGCCTCTACAAGAGCACCTGTGGTACTGTGTGCACAGACATGCTTATGGTGCCATTCTGCCCTTCATTGCCCGAAGAGACAGTCAAAAAGGCATTTCTCTCCTCTGGCTTAAAATTACTCTAATGTCACTATTGCTTTTATCCCAGTTTGCAAATGTAAGTTGATATGTTTACTTCCCCATTTAATTACACACACTATGTTCTTTTCTCATCTGAACAGCTTCTTACAATCTGTTCTTTTTATTTGCCACACAAATACCCTCCCTGAGACAGTACAGCAATGCAGGTTACTAAAATATTTGTAAAGCTTGACAAACTGTACAGGGGAAACACGCTTTTAACTCTAAAGTAGATTTCTTGCATCATTTTAGGGTATTTTCTCACACCTGTGTGTCTTGTAGCTTCACCCGACCGACAGCACTCCTTGTTGTCACCACAGCATCCATCAATAAATCTCTCATATAAATTGCCAGGGTGCATATTATGTCGACACTCTTCTCTACTAGATTGGAAATTTATAGAAAATAAAGAGTTCTAGTATTTGAAATATTTTCCAATAATCTTTCTTAACTTTATGATAATGATCCTTTTACCCTGATATTATTTAGGCATCATTGCTTAATTGCAGTACATTATTAATGGCATCTGCTGACTTTAATATACCTCTAAGTTCTCCTCGGCTATACGCTGCCATATCTGAGACCATGCTGTGTCCATGAATCACACATTATTAAAGCAAAGAGGAGCTTTGAAGTTAATACATATGAAATTCTTAATATGATGACTTGAAAGCAGTAATAGGCCTATAAGCACTAATTAATTCATCATTAGCCCATAAACATTACTTGATATTATTCCCCTTAAATCACTATAAAGATGAGAAAAAAGGCTGCTACATAATATTCTCAAAAACATGCTTTATGAGTTTATAAAATCCTGTCTGTGTCTTTTATAAAGTACTGTCAACTGCTTCTTATGCAAACAGGTAATGAATGTGATTAGAAAAGTACAACTTCTCTGTTCTCATTACTGACAGTTGCCCAATGGATTTAAAAATGCATAAATGCATATTTTAAATATGTGCTGCATATTGTATATTCATTACACCTTGCCTTTTCAGGTAGGTCAGCCTTTACCTATCTTCTGATACAGTCAGTGTTCTTATTAGGGAGAATGTGTGTGTATGAGTATATACAGCAGAGGGAAGTGGGACTCTTAAATGTACTATATAGTGCAGGTGTGTGATACATGATTAATAAAAACTCATGGCCAGAAATTGGGGTTCAACCTAGAAATCTGAAAATCAAAACAGCCAGCCACTGGCTCTTACCTTGACCTCAGTCTGAAATTGGTGATCCTGCCTCCAGGAACCTCAGAATGAGAGCTGTTTCCTCCCATTTTATAATTCTCTCTAGAGTTAGGATTAAAGACGTGCACCATCATGATTAAAGGCATGCACTGTGTGGTTTATTTGGCATCTAGTGTAGCTACTGGGATTAAAGTTGTGTGTCATTATAGCTACTTGGATTAAAGATGTGTGTTACCATTACCTGGTCTTTAAGGCTGACATTGGGACTGTTTTACTCTCAGATCTTCAGGGAGTCTTTATTTATTGAAATACAATTGAAATACCACTATAGGTGTATGCAGATTTTTCTGTGGAAAATCAAGAAACAGGAAAATGGTTAATGAAGAAGAATAGCGAAAATGAGTGATAAATGAGAAAGGAAGAAAGAACAAACGAGAAAAAGAGGAATTAGTGAAGTTGAATATTACTTTAGGACAGAGTCACTTAATAAAATAAGTCATAATCAGTCTTTTAAGACTTTCTGATAAACAGTATATTATTGTGTAAGTATATCTCAAATATTACATTACATATATATTAAATAAGTAAATTATGATAAGTGTATAAGTGTATAAGTCAATTTCATGTTTTTGAAAGCTAATTAGGCTAGTATATTTTTCTTTCCTTTTCTTATTTTTTTTGTTTCCTTTGAGATGATACTTACTATGAAGCTTATACCCTCATCCTCTTACCTCATCCTCAAAATGCTGTAACTTCAATTGTGTACAGCAGACCTTCCAAACTGTTATTTTCTGACATTAGTAAATAGACTCTATGGTAAACCGAAAAGAAAATACAGAATATTGGCATACATTATGAGATGTGAAATATTAATCACTTCATTCTTCTACAGAAGCTATGAAGGATCTCTTCTCTGTTTTTTTTTCCTGTCTCCTTTAGTAGTTAACTTCTAATATGTACTTAGATATTTAACATAACTAAGGGGAACACAATACAAATTCAATCTTGTAACTTTGTTCTATTCTCTGTAAAAGGTGACCTGAGAGTCCATTTAAAACACGTCTCTTGAGTTCTCAGTAGATCAATGGCAATGGGTTTTTGATCCTACTGCACGTAACGGCTTTGTGAGAGCCTAGGCAGTTTGGATGCTCACCTTACTAGACCTGGATGGAGGTGG
>NC_022027.1:16546450-16547886 GCF_000317375.1 Microtus ochrogaster
CTAGGCAGTTTGGATGCTCACCTTACTAGACCTGGATGGAGGTGGGTGGTCCTTGGACTTCCCACAGGGCAGGGAACCCTAATTGCTCTTTGGGCTGACGAGGGAGGGGGACTTGATTGAGGGAGGGGGAGGGAAATGGGAGGCGGTGGCGGGAAGAGACAGAAATCTTTAATAAATAAATAAATTAAATAAATAGAAAAAAATAAAACACGTCTCTTGCCACCATCATTTCTCAAGACACATGGTACTTAATCTCTCTAAATGTGTTATCAATCAAATTAGTACACTTATTTGTCTGCATGTATTTCACTTTGGTTTAAGCTCTTTTAGGACAGAGATCAGATGCGTTTATTTCCCATACTCTAGTATTGTGAATATTGCCTTAAAAACCAGTGTTGAGTAAAGCTGAGTGAGTTAAACCAGCAGAGCATCCTCTAGATTTAGTGCTCATGAGCCATTTTCTGTCTCAGAGTAAGGCACTGTCAATACAGAATTCTACAGATACTGTAAGTATAGCTACAACATGTTTATGTGTTGTTATAGCACCCAAATTTCTAAACAAATATTGCCATTGACTTCTCTAAATTGTATTTATTACTTTTTATGGATTTGGAAATTACTGTAAATTTTTAATGACATAAATAATTCTATCTGCAAACATTTTGTCAACATTGCTGGACTCCTGAACAATTGTTTAAATTCCAAATCCATATTCTTTCTTGATTCCTTCCAGAGGGTGCCATTGTTTTAGTTACAGATGGCTTGTGGAAAAGAAAATATGGTCATGTCACTGCTGTTCCATTATATTCTGATGTGGGATTCCCATCTGTATATTGTGAATAAGTTTTATTATTATTAGTTAATAAAGAAGCTGTGTTGGTCTATGGCAGGGCAGAATAAAGCCAGTCAGGAACTCCAATCAGAGATATATAGAGAGAGTAGGCAGAATCAGGGAGATACCATGTAGGTGCTGAAGGAGAAGTATGATGCAAACTTACCAGTAGGTCACTGCCTCATTGTGATACGTAGATTAATAGAAAGGGGCTAATTTAAGATGCAAGAGTTAGCTAGAAATATGCCTGAGCCATAGGTAAAACAGTGTTGTAATTAACATAGTTTTTGTTTCATTATTTGGGTTTGGGCTGCTGAGAAATGAAAGCACTGTCTCTGACTACAATATTCCTTCCATGAAATAAAGAGAATTTAAGCCAATTGTTATTGAAAATTAGTATCTATATCATCATGGATGATTTTTTCTGTCTTGGTTTCTTTTTTTTTTTGTTTTGTTTTTTTTTTATTAAGAAAGAAAAAAATTTTTCCGCCTCCTCCCAGCCTCCCACTCCTCCCACCCACCCCCGACCTCCCCCTCTCCTCTCCCCCTCCCTCTCGAGTCTGAAGAGCAGTCAGGGTTCCCTGCCCTGTGGAAAGTCCGAAGT
>NC_022027.1:16548158-16555314 GCF_000317375.1 Microtus ochrogaster
AGCTCAGTCCAGTGTTCCAGTGTGGGTCCATCGCCAGATGAAGGTTCTATGGTGATATGCAAAATATTCATCAGTAAGGCTATAGGATAGGATCATTTCAGGTTCCCTATCTTCACTGTCTTGGTTTCTTATGGCTAAGTTTGGATATCCAAATTTACAGTTGAGTTGTCCTCAACTTTCCAAGTGTGTCATATTAGTTCATGAGAATCACTCTCATTTTATATTTTTGACTATTTTATAGAGTAAACATTTACTCTCCCATTATCCAAATCAAGAACTGGGGAAACAACATGTTTTATATTATGTGTTTTTTTTCCCATCCTGTCATTTATTTTTCTTCTGTGTCAGGTACCGTTATCATAAAACTAGCACATGTCTATGTGGGTGTGTGTTTTATTTACTGGGACTTGGTATGCGTATAACACATAATTAAATCAGAAATTTGGTATTTTTTAAAGTGCTATAAAAGGAAAAAATGTTTTTTTTCTTCCAAATAAGATATTTCTAAGACTACACAAATTTCTGCCCAAAGTGTATCTCATTCTTCACAGCACTATTCATTTTCAATATGAATATAGTGAGGTAGTACCAGTTCGTGTTTGTTGTCTACTTTCATTTTCTCTAATTATGCATTGTTACTACTCTTTCATAAAATGGTTAACTTGCACTGCTTACTTGGATCTCAGAGAGGTGTGGGTTGCTTTCCCTGACCATAATTCTTATCCTCATTAAATATGTGGATACTTCTCAGTTCAAGTCCTGTTCTGTGAATTTGATTTCTTAATTATCCTATTAGTCTTTCTCTTTCATTACAAAATCCCATGAGAGAAAAATCTTGACTCTTTTTTTTTTTTATAATTTACCTCCAGCCGCAGAGTTTGCCAGTAATGAGATTCTAAGTGAGTATTTGCTAACTTGATGGATGCAATGAGCATTGTCAACAAATATTATAGCATGCACAAGTTGATTTTTCTAAGACAATGCCAGAATTATTTTGTAGTCTGTCTGGCCACAGAAATCAGATGGAGCAAATGAAAGAGTGTCAATATAGGAGAACAGTATAAATCAGAGTTACATGCAAAGGTACTCATGACAGAACAGATAAGTGGTGTGTACATCCCAGTGTCCAACCAGAACACAGATAGGAAAGCGTCCTTTTCCTATTTGGTCACAGATTCTCATAACCTGACATGTGTCAAATATTTAGAATAGAAACGTTGAAAGTCAAGAGACTAGCCTGAATGATTGGGAATATTTTAAAGGATTTATGCTTTACATTCATCTGACTTAAAAGATTTATAATCACATCAACTTCCTGAAGTCTAGAGGTTTGGTGTCAGATTGTTTTTTCTTTGATTAAAATGTATAGCCATGCAAATACACATCATTTTGTATCATGACTAAGTATAATAGTATGTTGTCAATATTTCTTGCCAAAGGTTTGAAAAGACTCTTTTAGCTCTTACCAGTGTAAACCATTGACTCCTTTGTTATTTTGCAAGGGGTTTCTGAGCTTGACCTTTGTTTGATTCTTTGTTTCCAGTGTCTGATATGCTCCGCCTCTATTTGGCCACAGTCAAAGTGAGATTCTCTTCCTCTCTTTCAAAGGCAAAACATTTATTGTGATTACAAACATGGACATCCAAAGTTATTTACAAGAACTCATGTTTCAAAAGGTGTTTGAAAATATATATTATTACTATGAAAATTAGTATAATTTATACAGTCTTTGAAAGCTCTTTCTTATGAGGCATATGGCCACTTCTGATTTTATAACATATTGAATTATTGACAGGTGCCCTATTAGGAATAGTAACCAAGAGATGTGGTATGCCTCCCTTTACTCACCACACTCGCGCATACCTATTCTTACCAGTAGGTGGCAGTAAACAAAGTAAAGTAACTAAGGCACAATGGGTGGGAAAAGACAAATTAAGAGAATACAAAAAGTGTAGGGATTTATTGGATATCATCTAATAAAGTAGTAATGTATGTAAGATAGAAGTTGCTGAACTCACATCTCTGCAGTATTTTTTTATTATTTTCAACTATGCACATGTATGGTTTATATGAAGTCCACTCAACTCCCACCTCCCTGTCACTCCTGACCACCTTTGCTACAAATCTCCATCACATGTTCATGTGTATGAATTTTTTTTGTGACCCCTTAAGATTAACTACCACCATCAGTGTCACCCTGCACTCTGGTGGGCTAGCGGAGGGCATACAACTAGAGGGGGTGTTCCCACATCTCTGGAAACTACTGGCAGTAATAGAGGACACGGTACTCGCATCTGTTCATCACCCATTTTGGACTAATTTTTGATAAAACTGGTCTCATGATGTTCCCAGTGTAGGTAACTACAGTTGGTATGAGCTAATGACTACAAAAATTGTATGAAGTCTAGGATACGGTGCATCATAGTCCTTTATCCTAGCCTATCTACAACCAGACCCAACTTTTATAGACTTTCCTGAACCTTCGTAAGTTTGGTATGAATGAATAGCTTGGAGGGATGACCTTACCCCTTACTCATTTTCTGCATCTTTCATAAACGTAAGTCTCTGTATTCACCATTGGAAACTGTGAGAAAGGGCTTCTCTAGGTAAGTCTACAAACAATTTTGTTTTTAGATACAAACATGGATTTTTGAAAATTCTCCTTTGAGTTGATTGCTCAATTGAATTATTTTATATTCTTTCCAACTAAATATCTCATTCTACTTTCAAAATGTATCATAAATGGATACTTAAATTTTCTCTTTTTTTTGCTTTTTGTTTATATACTTGTTTCACTAAATTGTAAAATATATATTGTTTTGGGGGGACTTAATATATCAATGCATGTGTATCCTAAACTTAAAATGTTAAGAACATGAACTACCACTCAGCCTGCATCCTGTATATCACTTAAAGGTAGTTGCTAGATAAACAGTCTTCCTTGGGTGTTTGCTGGAATGCATGATATTTACTTCTTAAAACAGAAAAGGTCACCTGATGCTCAGTGTCTTTGAGGATTCCAGGATAAACAAGTCGTTCTGAGAAAATTACCAAGTCTAGCTTTTGGAAACAAAGACTTCGTTATCTCCACTGTAGAACCCTGAGACATTGCAGGCTCCATTGTTCTGAACCTTCACCTGAACTCTATTGGTTGCTTTTCTATTCATGGGTCATCTTCTCCTCCATTGCTGACTGTTCCGTTTTGCAGCCTTGCCACTTTTCAGTACTGAAAAAGTTTTGTCTTTCTCTAGTGGGTGTCCTTAGATGAGTATAACAAATGAAAACCCCCCCACAGCTTTCATGCTCATGTCTTCTGATATATCTCTACCATAAGTTGTTAAGGAAAGTGGGCGGTGAGTGGGTGCCCTTTTAATGAGTGTCATCTGCTGCCCCATACGTTCCAAAAGCCATATGCATGAAAAGGGCAAATTTTCTTTTGAGCATTTACATATTTAACAAAATAGCAACTGGGCTATGAATGGAGTTCAGTTTCCCCCACGAAGCTGGAGGAAAGTGGCTTGCTTGTAAATTTTCAACATTTCTTCCTTATGTCAAAAGACCTCTTTTATCATTCCATAAAGCAATAGTTAAAATATTTCCCCTCAGGAGGCTTTAAACAAACACTTAAGGCAGGAACTTTTATATTTTATATAGCACTCATTCAGGCCAGGCATTGGAAACTCTAAGATCCACAAGACTGATGAGCCCTGTTGCCTGTTTTTGTAAGTAGAATTGTAATGGATTATAATCCTACCCATTTAGCTATATACTGTCTATCACTACCTTTGAACTACAATGGTAGAAATTAAAAAAAAAATCTCTAAGTTCACTTAGGCAACTAAACTTAGCAACATTCATAAGTACATACTTTATAAAATGCTTTGCCAAAACAGATCTAGTCAGTGATTTTGGGGATGCAGCTCAGTGGTGGGGCAATTGGTATCATGGACAGAGGTATGTTCCACAACAAGAACTGCAGCAATAAAAATAAGGTGGGTGATTAAATTAGTTGTGGAAGTACTACCTGGTTGACACTTGACTAAATGAACATATTGTTTCCTACAATTGCCGCCTTGTTTAAAGTAGGAGTCAGAACTAATTGATGAGTTATCTAAAGAAAATACAAGAGGTCATGCTTTCCTTGACTTATCTGACTTAATAAAAAGAAGACCTCAAGAGAGATATACATGGATCTAATCTACATGGGAAGTAGAAAAGGACAAGATCTCGTGAGTAAATTGGGAATGTGGGAATCATGGGAGAGGGTAGAAGGGGTTGAGGAAGGAAGAAAGGAGAGTGGAGAAAAAAATATGTAGCTTAATACAAACAATAAATAAATAAATAAATGATAAGACAATGGCAAGTAACCAATGTCAAATCAGAATGTTTCTCCTCAATTAAAAACAAAACAAAACAACAGCAACAGCATAAAAGTCACTGCCCAGAATAGGGTTCTGACATTTTGCAGGTTGTTTTGAAAACAACATTTTATCCTCGTATTTATCTTAGCAACCTTATCCAAGTTTGCATCACGCTGACTAAATATTCTATCATATGGAAATGCAATGGGCTCCACACTACATAAAGAAATAATAACTGTTTCTTGGCATGCGTTTATAAGCAGAAGACATAGCTGTTTTAAAGCAACAGGTTTTCTTTTGTGTGTTAGGTTTAGAATCACTGGGAATCTAATTCAGAGTTCCTATACACTCTATATCCCTCTTCCCTGCTTCCACTCAGACCTCTACCAACACACCACCAAAGATCAATGACTACAGGGGCATAGTATTACCCACTTTTGGACCTACATTAGGCCTTACTCTTGCCGTGTATGTTCTATTAATTCTGACACAAATATAAGGACATGGACTAATCATTAGAATTTCATAGAAAATAGTTCCACTATGTAAAAGTCTCCTTGCTTTCTCCACCTATTCATTGCCACTCTAGACAGTTATTCTAAAATACCAGTTATTTTAATGCCTCCTGTAGCTTGTGTTCTAGAATGTCCTATAGTTATATTTATATAGAATGTGGCTTTTAGCTTCACATTTGTTATTAGCCTATTTGTATTGTCATAAGAGCTCTTGATGAGCACTTTACAATGTAATAGATCTAGGAAGCTCGCTGTTTAGGGTCGGTCCTTAGATCTTAGCTTCATCCTCCTGGAGAGGTTTCCCTAAGCTACTTCACAGCATGGCACAAAGTAGAAAGTAATAAGCTGGTGCCAAATGCAACCTTCTCTAATAAGGACATGGTTTTGTAGAGCATTATTAATCCTTGTAGTGTCCCAAGACATCAATACTTTCTGGGACACCCACATCTTAAAATGTTCACTGTGTCAATACTGCTATTCCAAAGATTAAACTTCTACATATTGAAGGGTAAATGTACTAAATCTTTTCAAATCAAAACATTTCTTTCACTTAGTAGCATTGAGCTTTTCTGTCTCTTTATAACTGATTGCTATTATTTTTTAAATCTTCAAGTGACATTTTATAGTCTTGATGTAGCATGACTTCTTATCCATGGGGATGACAATTATTTATAAGCTAATACAAATATTCACACTCACATTTTTGTAGTATATTTGCTTTCAATCCATTAGTACAAGTACAAAGAACTATGATTCTTATAGTGTTTAGTGCTGTGATTGAATATATTTCCCAAATGATCATGTGCTGCAAACTTAATTACCATGCAGCAGGAAATCATGGGATAATGTGTAACATGAGTGTCCAGAGAAACTCCTTATACCAATGTTGTTTCTCTGATTCATTCTTAGCCTGAAATGATTCTTGGCATACTGCAACTGTCTGTGGATATTTTATGAATAAATGAATACTTAAGACAAGAGCTCATAGAGAGATCTGGCTTGGCTGAAGCTTGAATGAACAGAAATATAATGGGATAATCTTGGATTATGCATCGAATAAAGGAAGACATAACATATGCAAGAAATCCCCAAGTGTTAAGCCTCAGATGTTATGTAAATATTCTTTCTTAAGTAGGATAAGTTAGTTAAATGGTTAATTTCTGGCATGATAAGAGTAAACATGCCAGACCTTTTTATTAATATTTTATACAGCCCAATAATTTGACAAAAATTTCACAATAATTGAGCCTTTCTTTTCAGATAGTAGTGGTTGATGGCACTTTCCCCTTGAAAGAACTATTATCAATCCATGCTATTAAAAGAGATTTATTTGGTGAGATCTGGATGAATGTTTAACAAATAAGCATGCTGTCCAAGTTGTCTACCATAAAGGAATTTGGAGTGCTTTTCTTCATCCTCTTGGCTTGAGTCACAGTATATCCCATTTTTAGAATGGTCTGTAAAAAATTTCCAAATGTACCTCATACAATTATACATGTAAGCCAGCATCTTAAAAATGTTTATATAATTTCATATTTCACTTCACATATTCATTTAATGTAAGATTATATGGACTCAGCTTCCAGTTCTTACTCTAAATAGTAAATGTGACTTGTTCCAGTTTACAAATAAAGGAACTAAATATTGAACTGGATTTTGATTCTTTAAAAATTTTGTACTTTTGAGATTATGGTGTAATTACATATCTCTTTTTCCTCCTCCATCTAAACTTTCCCATACCTCTCCCCACTCTCTTACAAAGTCATGGCCTCTCTTTTTACTAATTGTTTTTGCATGCGTAAGTGTGTGTATTTCCATATATATATACCTAAATATAAACTTTTCGCTGCATATATTATTTGTAAGCGTGTTTTCAAGGCTAACCATTTGACACTCATCATATGAAGTAATGTGTCCTTTAAGAAATTGTTTTGAGAACATTGGGGTAAGTGTCTGACCCCGCAGCGGCAGCCCGGGACAGGGAACTCAGAAGTTCCTCATACCCCTATCCTTCCTGGGCTCTCTGCAGGGCCTCTACTCCCTGCATACTGCATCTTTCTTCCTATCTCACCCACCATTCATCCAGAACCCTCCCCACTTCGGGCTCACTGTCCTCTTTCAATTCATAGCATCACACAGCCCAGCCTGTCTGGGCACTGAGTCAGAATCCTCAGGGCACCCAAGCAGGCGGGAGTTCCTTTGTTCCTATAGCCTGCCTGCACCAAGCAAGGTAGGCTCTTTGTTTACGAGCTAAGCATCCAGCAAGGAGACCTGATCTTT
>NC_022027.1:16561835-16576697 GCF_000317375.1 Microtus ochrogaster
CAGATGACTGTGATCTGTGAGTCTACCCCTCACAGTCCACCCATATCCTTCCTTCACTCCTGCAGTGGCCCTGAAAAGAACATTTTTTAAAAATTCAACTGCAACCAAACAAAGCAAAGCAAGCAAGCAAATGTAAATAAGAACAAAATAAAACAAAAATAAACAAACAAAACCCTCTTTGCTTCTTCTTATTTCCCACCTCTCCAACACTTCATTTATCCTGGTACCTATGGGAGCTATTTGACCCTTTTGTCCAATCAATTTTACTAGCAAATATTCATTACAATGAGTCTCTGGTCTATTTTAAGGTCTTTGGTTTCTGGTACACCATCATCACTGGATCCTCACTGAAAATTCTCTGGAATAATCTGTGGCCACTCCAAGACATGGAGATCCTGCAGATATCATTCCATAGGATGATTACCCTCATGAGTTCCAGGGTGTATAGATGGGTTACATGTTGGGGTGAACAAGATCAAGGCCCAGCCGTGGGCTTGAGTGGTAGCTTCGCTGGTCAGTCCTGACCAATGCTCTCCCCCCGCCCCCAGGCAAGAGTGCAGAGCCAGCTCCCCAACATGCATGCATTTAGGGTCAGTACTCCCTGGCCAGTGGTGAGGGATGGAGACATTTCTCCAGAGTGCAGTGGCCGGCTCTCCTGTGCCGGTTGTCGTCAGATCTCTTGGTGTAGGATCCAACAAGGCAGGGCCAGATTTTCCAGGACCAAAGGATGGGCCAGTTCACTATGCCCTCTTTATTTCATCACACATGGTTTCCATGGTCCCTGATGTGACACAGTCCACAAACATCAGCACTAGACCCCAGGTGCAACTAGACCACGGACACAGATACTGTCATTGGCAGAGACTGGCAGGGATGTAACCATTATTCCAACTGCAGTCGGTTTCTGTATTGATGTCTAAGGCTCCTGTTATCATCAAGGACCATGACGACACCAAGATCCCGGCACACAGTGGTGTCAGAGGACCATGCTCTAGCTGAGGCCACTCAGATTAAAATTGCCTCAGCACCGACTTCAGTAAGGTCACAGACCGAGACAAGGTCTTCAATTGCAGTGCCAACCTGGACATCACCGTGGCATTGGGTGGTAGTATGCAGCACCTAGATCCGTATGGCTCTGGCTGCAGTGTGGCCCTTAGGGACCAACACGGTAGTCCCAGATAGCATCAAACCCTAGGCAACCATGTGGTTTTCGGTTGCAACAGGAACCGCAGACATCGAATCAAATCCTGGCTGTTGTAGGTTCATGGACCCAGACATGACACTCACCAGCTGTCTGGGTATGGACAGCACCGTGACTCCAGGTAACACAGGTTACTCAAATCAGCATGGCTCTAGGGATGACACCTACATGTCCTAAGTAGCAGCTCAGACATTCGGCATCCTGTGGCTTTTGGTACGTGGTCATGGATATCCACACAGAGGACCATGGACCGAGATATGGTCCTGGAAAACAGTCCAGTATAGATGTCACCCTGGCCCTGGGTGGCAAGCAGGCCTCCTACATCAGCATACTCCTAGCCACCTTCATTTCTTTCTGTTCTTCCTCTGTCCACAGCACATGAACTAGTCTGCTGCTCTTTCTCTCCCCTTTCTCCATTGCATATTTGCTCGTCATATGGGGCCCACATGCCCGGTGTTTCAAGGGTGGGCCATGAATATTTCCCCACCAATCTGGGCCTTGAGGAAACAGGCAGGCCTGTGGGTGGCTAGCAATGGTCACCGTTTATCATTCTTCTGCTGTGTGGTTATCAACCTTAGTGGCAGGGGTCTTTAACCATGACCTATCATGCTAACCCAGGGAGCAGTTATTTTTAATTGTGAAAAGTTTAACAAGTGCCAAATATAATAAATATTAATTAAATTTTGAATATTTTCTTATATATATATGTATATATTTGAATTTCTCTTTACATTCCAACCATAGTTCTCCCTTCTACTCTTGCCTCCCCCTAGGAACCCTTTTTCCACTCCTTTCCAAGGGTAAGGCTTCCCGTGGGGAGTCAACAAAGCCTAGCAGGCTAAGTTGAAGAAGGACTAAGCCCCTACCCCTTGTATTAAAGCTGAACATTGTATCCAACCATAGGGAATGAGCTCCTACAAAAAGCTAGCTCATTCACCAGGGATAGAGCCTGGTCCTACTTCTAGCAGACCCTCAGATAGAACAATATACACACTCTCCCACATACAGAGGACTTACTTCAGTCTCATGGAGGCTCCACATCATCAGTCTGGAGTTCCTGAGTTTCCATGGCTTGTTTCAGCTGTCTCTGTAGAATTCCCATCATGATTTTGACCTCTCTTGCTCGTATATTCTCACCTCCCTCTCTTTGATTGGATTCCCAGAGCTTGGCCTAGTGTTGATTATGGGTCTCTCTATCTGGTTCCGTCAGTTACTAGATGAAGTCTCTACGATGATAGTTGCGGTGTTCACCAGTCTGATTACAGGAGATGGCCAGTTCAGGCACCTTCTCTACTAATGCTAAGAGTCTTAGCTGGGGTCATCTTTGTGTATTTCTGGGAATTTCCCTAGCACAGGGTTTTCCCTGACCCCATAATGGCTCCTTCTATCAAGATATCTCTTTCATTGTTCTCCCACTTCATTCCTCCCTAAACTAAGCATCTTGTTCTCGTTTTCTTATCTCCCATCCCTCCCCTCTAATGTCCCCCTTACCACCAGATTTCTCAGTAGATCTCATTTAGTTCCACCTCCAGGGACAATTCATGTGTCCCTCTTAGAATCCTCCTTTTTACCTATATTCTCTGGAGCTGTGGATTGTAGTCTGGTTATAATTTGATTTACATCTAATATCCACTTCTGAGTACAAACCATGTTTGTCTTTGTGAGTCTGGATGACCTCACTTAGATTCAGATTTTTTTTTCTAGTTTCATTCATTTGACTTCAAATTTCATGATGTCATTGTTTCTTTTTTTTTTTTTCAGCTGAGTAAATGTACCACATTTTCTTTATCCATTCTTTGGTTAAGGGGTATTCAGGTTCTGGCTGTTATGAATAATGCTACTATGAACATTGCTGAACAAGTGTTCTTGTGGTATGATTGAGCATCCTATGGGCATATGCCCAAGAATGGTATTACTTGGTAGATTGATTCCCAATTTTCTGAGAAACTAACATACTGATTTCCAAAGAAGATGTACAAGTTTTTACTTCCACCCATACATCCTCTCCAAAATAAACTCTCCTCGATATTTTTGATCTTAGTCATTTTGACTTGTGTAAGATGGAATCTCAGAGCTATTTTGGTTGGCACTCCCATGATCATTAAGGATGTTAAGCAATTCTTTAAATGCAATTCAGCCATTTGATATTCTTCTGTTGGGAATTCTCTGTTAGCTCCATACTCCATTTTTAAATTGCATTATATTGTAAAAACAGACACGTAGACCAATGGAATTTAATGGAAGACTCTGACATTAATCCACACACCTATGAACATCTGATTTTTGACAAAGAAGTCAAAATGGTGCAATGGGAAAAAAAGCATTTCCAACAAAAAGTGTTAGTATATTGGATGTGAACACGTAAAAGATTGCAAATAGATTCATGTCTACCACCATGCACAAAACTCCATTCCAAGTACATCAAAGATCTCAACATAAATTTATTTACACTGAACCTGATAGAGGAGAAAGTAGGAAGTAGCTTTGAATGTATTGGCACAGGAGATCACTTCCTAAATATAGCAACAGTAGCACAGACACTGAGAGCAACAATCAAGAAATGGGACCTCCTGAAATTGAAAAGCTTCTGTAAGACAAATAACATGGTAAATAAAACAAAATGGCAGCCCAGAGAATGGAAAAATATCTTCACCAAACCCATATCTGACAGAGGGCTGATCTCCAAAATACCTCAAGAATTTTGAACATTTACGCCTGCTGCTAGAATGTAAATTTAGTTCCATGATTTAATTTTAGAGGTTCTATACACTTATAAAATGAACTTTATTCAGCATCCACTCCCCTGCAACCTGTCTCTCTCTGTTTCCTGTCTCAATTGCTAAAACCCTCATTTTAAATACTATTCATATCTTTTGCTTTCTTTTTGTGTGTGGTTCCTTTAGTTCAATCCAGGTGTCTTTCCCAACTATGGATGGAAGGTTATTTACTAGAGGAAAAGGGAGCTTATCTGTGGCTACACCATTAAAGAGAATGACATCACCTCTGCCAATAATCACTGATGGCAGCTAGAATATACATTTAAAAATATTTGGAGTCTCATTATTCTTTTCATATTAATAAATGATATTGTGTCATTTTCATGTATATTTTATAGCCAAGGGACAATTCTGATCACACAGATAAATATAATAGAATTCTAGCAATAAAATAGGAGGTAAATATAAATTTAAACTAGCAATAATCATAAAGTTTAATAGAAGTATATATATGCCTTACTTTTTAAGACCTTTGTATTGTCAATATTCTGGATGTCTGTTTTGAATGGAAGCAATTCTACTTGTCTATAAATAACAAGTCAGCATGAGGAACTTTCCAGAGGAATCAAGTTAAATATTTAAAGATAAGATATTGGTGGAGGCTTTATGTGTCATGATAACATGTGAAAAATAGACTGTGAAAATGAAAATCACTAAAAGGTTCCAGAAGAACTGAACTAGCTTGATATGGTTCAATATATATATAATGTTTCATGTCAAGACAGGAGTAAAGAACCTATTTCTGAGCTCCAAAAATGTGATCTGCTGGACTTTGTTATACTTAAAATTGCAGACGATGCTAGAGAATATCCAAGTAGTGATAAAAGAAAGCGTTTGATAGGGAAGAATAATTTTAAGGAAAGTAGGACTGTGCAGGAAGAGTGAAGGATCAAGGAGAGTGGATTAGATGTAACTGAGACTGTAACATGTATTAATAAAGCAAAGAAAACCTGAGGTGACAGCCGACTGTAAAGACAAAGCATGAATCACAGGGTTCTTACTTTATAAAGAACTGTCCATAACTGAGTCATACCAAATAAAAAGTTAACTACACAGCATGTGTGTGTGTGTGTGTGTGTGTGTGTGTGTGTGTGTGTGTTTATGTGCACTTTCTTTTAGAGGACAGAATTTGATGTCAGATAGCCTTCTGGATCCTTCTGCACATTCCTTTTAGAGATGGGGTTTCACAATAAATCTATAGCTTATTTATTGAGTAGTCCGACTATCCAGTGAATTCCTGGGATCTATCTATATCTGATTCCCCAACATTGCCATTACAAAAATGTTCCTCTGAGACCAGCCTTTTGTATGGATGCAGGGTATCCAAATCTGTATCTCCTAGCTTGCTCAACAGGCACTTTATTAACTGAGACATTTATCTTGCCCCTAGTTTTATATATGAAGGATAACTGCCATTTCTATTGATGTATCCATTACTTGTATACAAAGAGAACCCGAATAAATCAGTAATATTTTAGGATGACTTGGGTATGGTTGAATCTGAATTATATACAAATATAACTATGCAAGACTTGTCTAGATATTCTTTTAGGTATTGCTGTTTTGACTTGCTTAATTTTATTACTTGCCAGACCTCTTAGTGAATTTAGGAAGATAACTTCTTGTAAAATAAGAAAATTGGGTTCTGGGCTAATTCAAGTAATATTACTATTTCATAGCACTGGTTACATGATATTACAAGATGGACATTTCATTGTCCAGTATTTTGGTGAAAGGATCAGCAATTATGTTTGAACTATTTTGAACTGAAGATTTCAGTTGATTTCTTACTTATAGTTTTGGTTTTGTATTGTTTCATGAAACTGTCATCTATGTGGGCTCCAGTTGAGGAGTTTGAGTAAACAAAGATGACATATAGAATACAACATTTAAGAATACATCTAAATCATTAATGTACATAAAATATAATATTAATATTCATCTTTGGGTTGCAGATTTCACATTGACTGTATAACATATATTTGTTTTCTGGTGTATGGACAATTAATGTAAAATCTGCAACCCAAAGATGAATGGGTTTTTTATGTGTATGGCAAAAATTCACAAAATTGTTTATCTAAAGTAAGATTGTTTCCTCAAATGTTAGACTATCAAATGTGCTGGATCTACAGCTTATCTAAGTGCACTTGTGGGGCCCACTAATAATCTAACATCAAAAGTTAATGTTCACAACAGCAACACTTACAATGTGACTCTTGAAAGGTCCTATTAAAAACTCCCTATTTTTTCACTGTTTTTCTCCTGAGTTTTTAAAAATTGCTTTCATTGTTACTAGACCATTTGATTCTCATATATTTTAGCAATTAATATCCATTCTGATCTTGGAATAGATTTTATTAGCTCCTACATTGAAGTGTTTCCATTTATGATAGAAAATTTGACAAAGAATCCAATACATAGTCAAGGGATCCTGATTAAAAACAGTGTTTAAAATAGCAAGAATGGATACTATACTTAATAATATCCAAATGGGCTAACAAACTCTTTTCTCTGAACAGAACATTGATTGTATTGGTCAATAGTCCTTAAAAATACATATAGTTATATGCCATTAAATATATGTTCTATTAATAACCATTAAACATATGTTACCAGTAATATAATTGTATTATTTTCTAATAATTATTTCTAAGTGTTCATCTTTAGTTTCACACAACTCATAATAACAGATCATGTATTTCATACAACTCATAATAACAGATCATGTCTTTTTTATTATCTAATACCACTGATTTACTTCATATTGTTCTGAGTTCCTATTTAGCTTCTTGCCAGTTTTTCCCTGCTTTCAACCTCTAAGTTTTGAATTGAACCAAACCTAATTCATAATCCTTCCTAGTGACCTTACCAAGTCCCGAGGGCTTAACATTAATACCTAATTAGTCCACTTTCCCAAGAGTACTTCTAACCAAAAACTGTCTTCTGAACACTACACTTTCTTGTTTACATAACATTTCCACTAGTGAATTAAAAGACATTGTAACTGTCATGCATTTAAATTGAATTGAATCCAATTCTGAATGTTCTTTTCTTTTTTTACTCTGTATGTCTGGCAATCTTACAGATGTAAGAAAATATTCTTTCAAGTAAAGAAAAGAGAAATTGCAAAGGTCATCAACAGAAAGCCTCTACCAACTTCCTAGGCTAATATGACTGGATGTCTGGAGTTGACCTAACAACTGCACCACAATAGATAAGAAACTGAATTTTCTTCGCCTTTGTGGCATTTCTAAGACTTTGGTTTGATGTAGTCACTGGAGAGCTTCAGGCATAGGACTGATGGATCTAATTTATGATTCTAAAAAATACTTGTTATTCTGTTAATACAGATTTTTGGAGTGAAATAAAGACAGTGAACAGTGAACAGTACCTTTTCACATATTTCTGCTCACAGATAAAGGAGTTTTTAGGGGCAGGCATGATCGAAGATGGATGTCTTCTTATCCTTGAAACCAACTGAGCAAATTCTTTTTAATGTAATCACATTTTTCTGTTTCAGGTTTCATTCAAATTAGGAGGTAGACATGACTTTAAAGAAGTATCTATCCACTAGAAATATTTCTGATATGTAGGAATGTGGTGGGAAATAATTACATGCATACCTCTTAGTCCAGAGGTGGAATATAAGCTTTGGAAAACACACACACACACACACACACACACACACACACACACACACACACACACACACACACACAGCTTAGTGTTCACATCCTGCCAGACTAGAGAAAATGCTCTTTCTGTATTTCAAATCCATAAATAAATTCAGAAGCAAAGGTCCATTGAGTGCAAATGGCGATACAAGCCATGGATGAAAGAAGAGGTCATGTCACAAAGAGATCTGTGCTTTGTTAAAAAGCATGAACTATACTGAACCATATTTACAAGACAATCACGGGTCAGAAAAATATCATAATCATGAATACAACTTTATTAATGAATTATTTTATAAATACTGATAAGGCTGAGCAATGAAACACATTGTAATTAAATGCAGCCTCTTGTGGAAAGGGGAAGAGGTTGCTCCTCAGGTCCTCAAAGGTGACTGGCTGAGAACTTAAACTAGGGCGGCTTGGATAAAGGGATAAACACGTAATAATGATTGATTAAAACTGAAGAAATGACAAGTTCTAGTCTGATGCCAAGGAAAGGAAATAAGTAGGGAGAAATCTGAATTCCTTTGACTATTTGGGAGCTGAGCAACCAATTACTTCAGTAAAGAACAAAGGATGAAATACGGCTGAAAAGAAAACAGAATGAGTATGTTTCTGCAAGTGTGGTATCTGAAGTTATTAAAATACAAACATTGCTTCACAGGTAAATAATGATCTGGAGAAGAGAAAGAGAATATAGATGCACAATGGTAGATGTTGATGAGTTCACACCAAAAAAATACACGAACAAATATTGAGGAAGCTAAGAAACAGCCAGATGTAGGTAGAAAGAAGTAGTAACAAATGAAAAGAATATGACAGAATGGTGGAGGGGCAAGATAATGGCCCTGTAAATTCTGTGTTTAAATGAAATCATACAATGTATGTGACATTATATATGTGGAAACCAGAAGCACTGATAAGAACAATCCAGATAATCCCGCTTGTATAACATGATACATTGATACAGTGAACTTATATGAAAATACAAGGGTTTCACTAAATTGGCTAAGATGGGAAAGTTAAAAGTGGTTTCCTGATTCCACATTTTCATTTGTAGGCAATGATTCAGTAATGATCATTTGCTCTTTGAAGGAGTATTTGTTTTCTGGGTGTTATGTGTTTTTGTTTCCACTATGAAGATGAAGAGAAGAAACAGTTTTAAGTCACTGCACAATAAATTTAGGTTAATTATTAGTAAATTCAAGTCTGTCTGGAAAGGAAAACAGACCCTGTAAAATAGCACAAATATAATCATACCAATCATAATTAAAGGAACCAGAACCATGCCAAAACAAAACTATGCTTAATAAAATTTAAACTGTTTAATACTGCCATTGGACTTCAGAGTGTTTATAACATAAATTTGTAAGCAAATCGAGGAATTAGTAAACCAATTTCTATCTTTCTTCTCTAAGTAGACAAAACAGAAATTATTGAAGCCTTGCTCAATAACCAATGAATTTGAAACTGCCATATTTAATTATTTAATTGAGAATATTAACAAGGTGTATATCTGGGACTTCCTAGTGAAACCAAAGGATTCCTTAATTAACAGGGCATCCTCGAAGTAATGTGGTTTGCAGAGTTCACAATACGACGGGCTGAGCACAGCAAGAATTCACTTTTATTCTCCAAAACATGCTGCCGAGATGCTCAACACAATGCAGTTATTTTATCAAGGACATTATCTTACAGAAACCATCAGTATGTTGTTTCATGGGTTGAAAGCCCTTGCAAGCCTTTCTGGGGAATGCAAAATTTAGCCAATTGAGGCTTGCCATGCACCCAGCAGCATGGAGTAGACAGTAGACAGATGAGTCAGACAAGCACCTTTTAGTAAATTCCAGCTTCCTCACTCAGTATTCTTTGGGAACTGCTGCCTGTGTTTGACTATTACATGACAGGGGGATATTGTATTTTTAAAAATAATATTTCTCTAAAAAGTACATCTGTCAAAGTAGTAAAATTTGTGTGTAAAAATTCTCCTGTCACTAACTCTCTCAAAATGTCAAAGAGGCATCAGATATTTTCAGAATGCTGAGGAATAGATAGCCACATCTCTGTCTTGCACCTAAAGTTAGATGTCAAAGCTAATATTCATTGAGTATCATGGTACGCCTCCACAGAGTGTACAAGACACTCCAATAGTGGCATCCCTGGTCCCTTCAGAAGCAATGAATATCAAGAACCCTTTGGTACCAAGGTGATTCCAAGTCAACTGACTGAGAAGAAAATAATTCAGTCTGCTCAGTTTTGTATGACATTTGTCCTAGTGTTCTATAGCAGCTGCGTTCAAATAAAATTTAAGTTTTATTGCTAAGCAATAATATTCATTTGAATTTTTGAATTCTCAGTTATTCCAAAATCTGTGAACACATGTACATATATACATTCAGACTATCTATATACACATGCAAATACACACACACACACACACACACACATATATATATATATATATATCCCCTATTGAATATAAATTTTTTGAACTGTATAATCTGATTACAGTTTTCTCTCCCTCTACTTCTCCCAATTATTTCCCATCTCCCTTCCCATCTGGATCCACTAAACTAGAAGTCATAATACATACACAGAGGGCCATATTTTTTTCTGGCTCTGGTTCACCACACTCAGGATAATTTTTTTTCAAATTCCATCTCTTTACTTGTGAATTTCAAGAATACATTTTGTTTTTGTTAATGACCAATTAATGCTGCATCATGTAAATGTGTTGTTATTTTACTTTTAACCATAATTTTATTGAGATACATCTGTGTTGTTCTCAATTTTTGGTTATTAGAAATAGAAAAGTAATAAACATGGTTCATCAAGTATCTTTATATTAGGATGAAAAATTCCTTAAGCAGATATCCAAAAGTAGTATAGCTGGACTTTGAGGTAGATAAGTTAACATTTTCCAGAGAAACCATCCAAAAGATTTCCATAGTTATTGTACATGTCTATATTCCCTGCAGTATGAGCTCCCTTTACTCTACATCCTCACCAGTATAAACTGTCACTGGTTTAATTTATCATCTCCAAGATGTCATTAGTTTTTTTCTGTTGTGTAGTATTCCATTGTGTAAGTGTACCACATTTTCCTTATCCATTCTTTGGTAGAGGGGCATTTGAGGTAGTTTCCAGGTTCTGACTATGACAAATAATGCTGCTATGAACATAGCTGAGCACATGTCCTTGTGGTTCAATAGAGCATCTTATGGGTATATACCAAAAAGCGGTATTGCTGGATCTTGAGGTAGGTTGTCTTCTAATTTTCTAAGAAATCCTTATACTGATATCCAAAGTGATTGTACCAATCTGCACTCCCACTATCCTCTCCAGCATAAGATATCATCAGTATTTTTGATCTTGGTCCATCTTACGAATGTAAGATGGAATCTCAGAGTTTTTTGATTTGTAATTCTCTGATGGCTAAGGATGGTGAGCATTTCCTTAAGTGTCTTTCAGCCATTTTAGATTCCTTTATTGAGAGTTCTCTGTTTAGGTCTGTACCACATTTTTTTTTTGGATTATTTGTTCTTTTGATGACCAATTTCTTGAATTCTTTGTATATTTTGGAGATCAGACCTCTGTCTGATGTGGGTTGGTAAAGATCTTTTCCCATTCTATAGGTGGCCATTTTGTCTTTTTAACTTTGCTTTACAGAAGCTTTTTAGTTTCATGAAGTACCATTTATTAACTGTTTCAGTGTCTGTGCTATGGGTGTCATATTTAGGAAGTAATCTCCTGTGCCAATGCTTTCAGGTGTACCCCAAAGTTTCTCTTCTATGTGGCTCAGTGTGGTTGATTTTATATTGAAGTCCTTAATCCATTTGCACAGCTATATATTATGGATCTATTTTAATTCTTCTACATGTTGATATCAAGTTATGAAAGCACCATTTGTTGAATATGCTTTATTTTTTTCATTTTATATTTTTTTGCTTCTTTGTCAAAAATCTGGTGTTCATAGGTGTGTGGATTAATATCTGGGTCTTTAATTTGATTCCATTAGTCCTTCTTTCTGATTTTATGCCAATACCAGACAGTTTTCAGTACTGTAGCTCTGTAGGAGAGTTTTAAGTCAGGGATTGTGATGCCTCCAGAAGTTCCTTTATTGTGCAGGGTTGTTTGGGCTATCCTGGGTTTTTTACTTTTCCGTATGAAATTGAGTATTGTTCTTTCAAAGTTGTGAAGAATTTTGCTAGGATTTTGATGGACATTATATTGAGTTTATAGATTTCTTTTGGTTAGACTGGTATTTTTACTATGTTAATCCTACATACCTAAGAGCACTGGAGTTCTTTCCATTTTCTGGTGTCTTCTTCAGTTTCTTTCTTCAAAGATTTAAAGTTCTTATCATACAGGTCTTTTACTTATTTTATGTTATTTGTGGCTATCGTGAAGGGTGATGTTTCTTTGATTTCTTTCTCAGCCCATTTATCAGCTGTAAAAGAAAAAAAAAGGCTAATGATTTTTTTAGTTAATCTTGTATTCTGCTATATTACTGAAAATATTTAGAGTTTTAGAAGTTCCTTAGTAGAATTTTTGGGGTCGCTTATGGAAACTACCATATCATCAGCAAATAGTGAGAGTTTGCCTTCTTTTCTGATTTGTATTCCCTTGATCTCCTTGTGTCGATTTATTGTTCTAGCTAGAACTTCAAGTACTCTATCAAACAGATACATAGAGAGTAGACAGCATTGTCCTGTTCCTGATATTAGTGTGGTTGCTTTGTGTTTCTCTCTATTTTCTTTGATCTTAGCTGTTAGCTTGCTGTATATTGCCTTTATTATGTTAAGGTATATTCCTTGTATACCTTCTCTCTACAAGACCTTTATCACAAAGAAATGTATTTTTTTTTCTGGAGACTTTTTCAGCACCTAATGAGATAGATGATCATAATTTTTTTGATGTGTTCTTGGATTCCATTTACCAGTATTTTATTGAGTATTTTTCCATCAATGTTTATGATGTAATTCTCTTTTTTAGTAATATCTTTGTGTGGTTTGGGTATCAGGGTAACTGTAGCCTTATAAAAAGAGTTTGGAAATGTTCCTTCTGTTTCTATTGTGTAGAACAATTTGAGGAGCATTGTTATTAGTTCTTCTTTGAAAATATTGAAGAATTTTGCACTGAAATCATCTGGCCCTGGGCTTTTTTTGGTTGGGAGACTTTTGATGATTTTTTTCCATTTCTTTAGCAGGTATAGGTCTATTTAATTTGTGTATCTGGTCTTGATTTAAATTTGGTTAGTAATATTTGTCCAGAAAATTGTTCATTTCCTTTAATTTTTTCAATTTTGTGATGTACAGGTTTCCGAAGTATGACCTGATGATTCTCTGGATTTCCTCTGTGTCTTGTTATGTCCTCCTTTTCATTTCTGATTTTGTTAATCTGTATATTCTCTCTTCTGCCTTTTGGTTAGTTTGGGTAAAGGTTTGCCTATTTTGTTGATTTTCTCGAAGAACCAACTCTTTGTCTTGTTGATTCTTTGTATTGTTTCTTTGTTTCTATTTTATTGATTTGAGCTCTCACTTTGATTATTTCCTGCTATCTAGTTCTCTTGGGTGAGTTTGCTTCTTTTTGTTCTAAAGTTTTCAAATGTTCTGTTAATTCACTAGTGTGGGATTTTTCCAGCTTCTTTATGTAGGCATTTAGTGCTATGAACTTTCCTCTTAACACTGCTTTCATTGTGTCCCATAAATTTGGGTATGTTGTGTTGTCATTTTCATTGAATTTTAGGAAGTCCTTAATTTCTTCCTCTATTTTTTAGGTGAGCATTGTTCAATTTCTTTGTGTTTGTGGGCTTTCTGGAATTAGTATTGCTGTTGAATTCTAATTTTAAGCCATGGTGATCCAATAAGATACATGGGGTTATTCCAATTGTTGCTGTTTTCTTTTCTGTTATGGCTTGGATTGTTACCTAGTTTGTGGTCACTTTTTGAGAAGGTTCCATGAGGAGTTAAGAAGAAGATATATTCTTTTACTTTTTGATGGAATGTCTGTTAAGTTCATTTGAGTCACAACACCTGTTAGTTCCCTTATTTCTCTCTTAATTTTCTGTCTGACAGACCTGTCCAGTGGTAAGAATGGGGTGTTGAAGTCTCCCACTATTAGTGTGTGGGGTTTAATATGTGATTTAAGCATTATTAGTGTTTCTTTCATTGATGTGGGATTCCTGTTTGTATGCAGAGAATAACATTGGTTAATAAAGAAACTGTCCTGGACCTTGTGCAGGAATTAGTTGTAGACAGGGAAAATTAAACTGAATGCCGGTAGAAAGAAGGTAGAATCAGGGAGAAACCATGGATCCGTTTCCAGAGACAGAAATGCTGAAACCTTGCTGGTAGGCCATGAGCCTCATGGTGACACACAGATTAATGGAGGTGGGTTAAATTAATATATAAGAGTTAGTAAAAAGGTAGAGCTAATGGGCCAAACAGTGATTTAAATAATATAGTTTCTATGTGATCATGTCGGGGGTCTGGGTGGCCAAAAAATGAATAAGCAGCCTCCTTACAACAACTTGGCATGCCACTATGGTCGACGTAAAAGCTGAGAACCCTTAAAAAGGAATCCTAGACATACAAGAACAGAATTAAGCTTGGTTTGCTAGTGCTATTTTCTTGGGTGGCATCTGTTTGCTAGAAGCAAACAGAGGCATGGCTTCTTTAAGAGAGGTTTACCTGATTCAGTGGTAGCAGAATAAATACTCCCTATTTTGAAACTGTGGCTTCCTGGGCTGTTCTGCCAGCATGAACTCTGATGAGGTCTTGCTATTGAGCATTTAAATAGGGTTTGTGAACAGAGTACTACAACCTGCTTAATGACAACATAGACTGGCAGTGTGCCTGATAATGAGGATGTGAATTCTCATTATCAGGCACACTTATGCTATGCTAAAAAGACCTCAATCCCACCATGTTGGACTGGGTGGAACAAGCATACAGGGCTGCATTTCCCCTAACAATGTCACCACTTGAGTTCATAAGAAGTGTTTAGCATTTTTAAGAAGACATTTTGGTCAGAATTACAGATATGCAATAAGGACAAATTCAGACATAAAAGACCTCTAAATAGGTCATAATGTGTTTAACAAATATACATAGGCTTGGAAGAGAGAAGAAAAAGAGCATAGAGAGTTATAAGAGAAATAAATAGTTTATAAAAATTTACAAAGTCGCCTGGCGGTGGTGGCGCACGC
>NC_022027.1:16577503-16584120 GCF_000317375.1 Microtus ochrogaster
CATACTAGTTAGATTCTATAGATGTACAGTGAAGTATTTCAGATGGATAGGGATTCTTCAAACCTTTTAAAGACTACAGAATATAACATTTAAAATGTCTTCAGAACTTAGGACATTTTATGAAAACAAGACACATGTGCTCCTGGCAGCACCAATTGCTTAAAGAGGAAGATGGGCATTTAAGAAGCTCCATATGGAGTTTGTTAGCCATTTGGGCAAGAAACTGCTCTGGACTGGACTGCTTGATGGTATGTGATCTGAACTGGACATGTAGGACCCACAAAAGATGCTTGTTGAACTTGCCTAAATATGAGACTGTCCTTTGTGGTTCCTGCTTTTTGTAAAAGTTTGCTAGACATTGTGCAGGACAGAGAAAAAAGTTACTGACAAGTATCTTGCTTGATACTTGTTTTGTTATATGTAATTTTACTATGTTAAAGTTAAAACATTCCTTTATATTTAAACAGAAAAGGGGAGGTGATGTGAGATTTCACACTGTATGCTGTGAATACCATTGGTTAATAAAGAAACCAATGCAGGAAATAGTGGTAGGCATGGAAAACTAAACTGAATTCTGAAAGAAAGGAGGCCATGGAGCCACTGCCAGAGACAGACATGCTGAAACCTTGCTGGTAGGCCATGAGCCCTGTGGTAAGATATAAAATAATGGAAATGAGTTAATTCTGGATGAAATAGCTAGCTAGAAATACGCTTAAGTAATTGGCCAAGCAGTGATTTAATTAATACAATTTCTGTGTAGTTATTTCAGGTCTGAGCTGCTGAACAGCCAGGAACCAACAAGCAGTCCTTATACTACATTTTACATATGAGGGTGTCCTTGTATTTGGGGCATAGATATTCAGTATTGAGATTTCTTCTTGGTGGATTTTTCCTGTAATTTATACAAATGTCCTTCTTTGTCTCTTTTGATTGATTTTAGTTTAAAGTCTACTTTGTTAGATATTAGGATAGCTACACAAACTTGTTTCTTAGGTGTATTTAATTGGAAATTTTATTCCCAACTCTTTATTCTCCAGTGATGTCTGTCTTTAAGGTTGAGGTGTGTTTCGTGTATGTAACAGAAGAATGGATTTTGTTTTCGTATCCAGTCTGTTAGTCTGTGTCTTTTTATAGGTGAGTTAAATCCATTTGTATTTAGGGATATTAATTACCAGTGATTGCTAGTTTCTGTTATTTTAGTTTTTATTGTTAGTGATGTTATTGTGTGTGTGTTTCCTTTTATTTTGAGATCATCAATTGTCTGTGTTTTTGTTGATGTAGCCAACTTTCTTGGGTTGAAGTTTTTCTTTTATCACTTTGTATAGGACTGGGTTTGTGGCTAGATATTGGTTAAATCTGGTTCTGTCTTGAAATATCTTGTTTTGTTTTTTTTTTAATCTATGGTGATTGAAAGCTTTGTAGGTTACAGTAGTCTGGGCTGGCATAAGTGATATCTTAATAACTGCATAACACTTGACCAGGACCTTCTGACTTTCATTTTTTCATTTAGAAGTCAGGTGTAATTCTGATAGGTCTGCCTTTATATGTTACTTGGCTTATTCCTGTGGAGCTCTTAATAGTCTTTCTTCATTCTGCATGTTTACTCTTTTGATTATTATGTGTCAAGGGTATATTCTTTTTCTGATCCAGACTATTTGGTGTTCTATAAACTTGTATCTTCATATGTATATCTTTTGTTTAGGTTGGGAAAGTTTTCATCTAGGACTCTTTTTTAAATATATTTTCTGTGCTTTTGAGTTGGACTTATCCTTCTTCTGTCTGTATTATTCCTAGGTTTGTTCTTTTCATGGTGTCCCATATTTCCTGGATCTTCTGTGTTCAGCTATTGTTAGAGTTAATGTTTTCTTTGACTGATGAGCTTTGGCTTGGGCCTGTTCCCTCAGCAGTTGTCTCCTCGGATCTGCTTCTGTGGAAGGTTGCTGCCCTTAATTCATTTCTTGATTTCTGTCTTAACCCAGTTTTACTTCAATAGTGGTTTGTTCTGTTTCCATGAGTTTGTAACCTTTCTGTTACTCTTGATATCCAGTTTTAATCCATGGTGGTCATATACAATAGATGGTATTATTTCAAATGTCTTATATCCTTTGAGATGCACTTTATTTCCAATTATGTGGTCAGTTTTGGAGAAAGTTACTTGAGGTACTGAGATGTTATATTTTTTTTTCTGTTTGGGTGAAATGTTCTGTACATCTCTTAGGTCTATTTGGTTTTTAATGTCTATGAGCTCTAGCATGTCTCTATATTTTGTGTGGATGACTTGTTTGTTGGTGATACTGGGGTACTGAAGTCTCCCAGTATTAATGTGTGAGGGTCAACATGTAATTTAAAATATAGTGGTGTTTCTTTTGTGAAATTCAGTGGCATTACATTTGGTGCACACTTATTAAGAATTCTAATAGCCCTTTGTGGATTTTTTCCTTTGATGAATACACAGTATCCTTTCTTGTCACTTCCAATGAGTTTTAGTTTGAAATCTATTTTGTCAGATATTAAAATGGTTATACTAGCTTGTTTCTTAGGTCCATTTGCTTGTATCTTTTCCCACACTTTATCCTGAGGTGATGTCTAATATTGATGTTAAAGTGGGTTTTTGGAAACAACAGAAACATCTGTCTGTTAGTGTTTGTCTGTTTTATTGGGGAATTGAGACCACTGATTTTGAAAAAGATCAATGAGGAGTGTTTGTTGATACCCTTTATTTTGTTTTCATGGTAGTGTTGCTGGGGTATTTGTGTGTATATACATTTAAGGTTTTTTGATTTGCTGTCCTGGGATTTCTTATTCCATTTTATTTTCAGTTGTAATTAACCATTTTGGGTTAGTGTTCCTTCTAGTGCCTTCTGTTTAGCTGAATTGTAGCTCGATATTGCTTGAATATGATTTTCTTGTGGAATGTCTTATTTTCTCCCCATGACTGAAAGCTTTGTGAGTATAGTATTCTGAGCTCACACCTTTGATTCCTTAGAGTTCATAGAAGACCTGTTCAGTCCTTACTGGTTTCATAGTTTCCACTGAGAAGTAAGGTGGGTTATCCTAATGAGCCTTCCCTTCCATGTTACTAGATCTTTTTCCCTTGCAGTTTTTAGTATTCTTTATTTATTCTCTACATTTAATGTTTTGATTATTATGTACTGACGGGAATGTCTTTACTGAACCAGTCTATTTGGTGTTCTGTATGCTTCTTGTACTTTGAAATCTCTTTCTTTAGATAGGGAAAATTTCTTTGAGGACGTTGCTGAAAATATTTCTGTGATTTTTATCTTGGTTTCTTCTCCTTCCTCTGTTTCTATTATTCATAGATTTGATTTTTATATAGTGTCCAAGATTTCTTGGATGGTTTGTTCCAGAAGTTAAACAATACCTTTGACTGGGGCATCCATTTTTTTTTTACTGTTTCTTCAGTGCCTGAAGCATTTTCTCTTATCTTTTGTTTTTTTTTGGGGGGGGGTGGGGAGCAGATCTTGCATCTGAGGCTCCTTTCTGAGTTCATAAAGTTTTCACTTCCACATTTCGCTCAATTTGTATTTTCTTTATTTACTCTTTCCCCACTTTTACATCTCAAAATATTTTTTTTCTTTCTACTGCTTATGTGGACATTCAAAGATTTCTTTAGGGGTCTATTCATTTCCTCTTTAAGAAATTTTTATCATATTCATAAAGGCTATTTTAAGGTCTTCAGCTATACTGTATATTCGCGGTCTACTGTTGTATGGTTGCTGGGCTCTAGAGGAAACATAAGGTTCTGTCTACTATTGATTTTGATTTTTATCACGTTATTTAGACATCAGGGTTTGTAAAGATTATAATCCTCTCTGCTCATATCTGGTCTTGTCTTAGTTGGGTGTACATTTTGTTCTTTTGTTTATGTCATACTCTCCTATTGTTAGGAGAGTACTATGCTTGTGTTTCCTAAGTAGGAAAGTTTTCTTGGATCCTGGTAAGTGTGGCCAATCAGGTTCCAGGCCTACATGCTCCAGTTTTATTGGCCAACTTGTTTCTCTGGCAGGCTATCTTCTCTGCTTTTCTTTTTCAGAGAAAACCTATTGGATTTGGGGAATTCCTTCCTTAGTCTGAGTGTCCTATGGGTTCCTGAGTAATGCCTGTTGGAGTTAGGGGTTGGTATAATGCAATAAAATTTGGAAGCGAGGTTCCATGTGATCAACTGGAGATGAGGGAAGGAAGGCTGCAGTAGGTAATCTGCAATGAAGTTCAGGATCTGACTGGGGGATTGGATTTGGAGAAAGAGAGGGAGAGGTGAATAGGTACAGTTGGCTTACTTGCTTCCCTGGTGGGAGTGACCTGCAGGTTCCCAAGGAGTCACATATGTATTTTTCAATGTGGCAACTTTATCATTCTGATGGAAGAATACAAAATTTTGTAAACCAGTATTTTTGTTTCTTTCATTTAGATGAGAATCTGTTAAATAAATTTTAGAGAGTATTTTGGGAAGATGGTGGAATTCCATGTACCAGGAACTGGTCTTACCACTGGGAAGACAATCACGGAAGAATTTGTGTCATATAGTTCTTCTACACATCTATTTATAGTTAAAAGTTTCACTTTTTATATAAACATTCTTATATAAACCTTCCAAATAAAAAATACCACACCTATTACTTATTTATTTATTTTTATTTTCTTACATTTTTTGTTTTTTTTAATTTATTTATTTATTAAAGATCTCCGTCTCTTCTCCGCCACCGCCTCCCATTTCCCTCCCCCTCCCCCAATCAAGCCCCCCTCCTCAGCCCAAAGAGCAATCAGGGTTCCCTGCCCTGTGGGAAGTCCAAGGAACCCCCACATCCATCCATTTCTAGTAAGGTAAACATCCAAGCTGCCTAGGCTCCCACAAAGCCATTACGTGCAGTAGGATTAGAGACCCATTGCCATTGTTCTTGAGTTCTCAGTAGTCCTCATTGTCCGCTATGTTCAGCGAGAGAGTCACACCTATTATTTAAACAGACACAAAATCTTTCATGTCAATGAAGTTCTATATGGTTAGAATTGGAATTCAGAATGCATATTGTGAGGAGTCAAAATTTAATTGTGATCAGTTCCAGCTCTCGGCACAACAGCAGCCAACCCCCAAATAATGACATAGAAACTTTTATTAATTATGAAAGCTTGACCATGGCTTAGTCTTCTTCTCAACTAGATCTTAAAGCTTAATTTAACCTTTTTATATTAATCTATACTCTGTCATGGTGCTTATAACCTCTTCTAAGAACTGTGAGTCCAACTTTCTTGATGTCTGATTAGAGAATCTCTTGCTTTCTAATATTTCCTCCTGAATTCCTCTCACTCCCCAGAAGTCCTGTCTATTCTCTCCTGCCTAACTACAAACCATTCAGCTCTTTATTAAACCAATCAGAAGGTGTCTTAACAGAGACACTTCCTCACAGTATACAAAAAGATTAACTCATAACATCTATCGACACCCAAACTGAGTGATAGAGTAATGCAAGTATTTCTTTAGCAATATATAGACAGCCTATGCAAGACAGGTTGCAAAAAATAGACAGCCTATGCAAGACAGGTTGCAAAAAGGGCCTCTGGTCTCCATATACTGGATATTTGCCACCTGATAGCTAATTGATACTTCTAATCACAGAAGAGTGCATAAGTTGGAAAGTCATGACTATTTCAGTTTCCTCCATTATTGCATTCTCCTTTCCAGATAATAACGCCATCAATGGATTAACAGGCAAATGTGATTTATGAACAAATTATGAATTATTATTTGCCCTTATGTAATACATATAATATATATATTCACAAAATACAAAAGGATGAACTTCTAGAACATTAAGCAAAACAATACAGTAAATTAAAAAGGCTAATAATAAATAATTCTATTTTTATAAAACACAAAGAACTCACAATGTTAGAAGCAGAATGAAAATATTGGGTCCTAGGGATTGGGTAAGGATGAATGTGAAGCTAATGTGTAATTGATATAGTATGTTAACTTTAGACAATGGAAATTTTATACAGAGGATGCTGGTGGTGATCGCATATCAATATAGACATATTTAATACCATTGCATGTATACTTGAGATTCTAAAATTGCAAATTTTATTTACTTTTTGCCACAGTAAAATAAATTGAAAAAATAATTTGGTTGGTTATTTCCAGGATCTTTAAAAAATTTTCTGGAAAGAGAACATTTGAGTCATTGATTAGTGATTACTTATATGTAGATCAGAACTTAAAGAAGAGATTGTTCATTTTTCCCTTTGTTGTATGTCAACATGGAAAAGTCAATTTTTATAAAAACTTTAAGAACTGAGCAATAGAAGTTTTACCTATCAGCAAAGATCATGTGAGTAATTTATTCTTACTATTAATTCTTGAAAATATTAATTATCAGATTATAAAAGCTCATAGATGATTATATTTGTTCTTGTATTTTCACATATAGGTATTAAGTAAATAAATTGTATACCAATGGAGAGACAAAGTGTATGAAGAGGACAGGAAATGCTATTTACTTAGCAGATGGGATCTATAAAGTTAGCTTTGAACTTGCACTGTGGTTCATTACATTTATTTCATATTTTCATTGGTACTTGAAATTGCATAAAGCTTTATAGCA
>NC_022027.1:16585769-16607093 GCF_000317375.1 Microtus ochrogaster
GCTTTTGCCTGAAAAAATTACACGGACACTGTATTCTTTTAAACACTGCTTGGCCCATTTCTATCTAGCCTCTTCTAGGCTAATTCTCGCACCTGGACTAGCCCATCTCTAATAATCTGCTGTGGCCCACGAGGTGGTTTACCAGGGAGCTTCTAGCCTACGTCCATCCTGGGTCAGAGCTTCATCGAGTGTGCCTCAGAGAACAGAGCTATCCCCAAGTCCTCCCAGGAGCAGGGAGCATGTCGTCTCTGCTCCAGACAGCAGAGCTGTGGAGTCTGAGCTCACTTCCTCTTCCTCTCAGCATTCTGCTCTGTTTACTACTCCCACCTATGTTTTAACCTATGAGGGCCAACCAAGCAGTTTCTTTATTTTTTTTAACCAACGAAATCAACAGATTGATATATGACACTCCCACATCACCTAATGTTCTAAATTTTGTATAATTTCATTCATCAATAGCTTTGTACTTTCAGAGCTCACAGCTTGGTACTGGTTCACCACCGTATCAACCCCACCTTGGTGTTGGTTCATTAGCATATCAAGGCTGTCCTTGGTCTAGGCACAGAACTGAACTGTGAGGTGGCCGGGTAGGAGCTTGCTTCTGAGGCCTGACTGTCATCAGAGTTGCCTTATGGTGGGTGTAATCCTAGTTTTTCAAGTCACACCACATGAATTTTGAGTTTTTAAACTATGTTCCTTACATATGCCTATCAATTTTCTTAAAATGTAAAACAAAATCTCTAGGTTGAGCTTCATATTTTTAAGCTAAACAAAAAAGCAAGCCAGAAACTAGAGAAAGAAAAGAAAACAACCACAACAAAGTGAAGCTAATAAGAGAATTCCGTGTTTGCTGGTGTTTTTCTAATATGTAATCCACATACCGATCAAAAAAGAACACAGCGGCCGGTTCCAAAGCTTTTAAGGGATGAAATATTACATGGGTATTTGTGTTGTAGCCAAATACCATCCCTTCAAATTTTCAGATTGCTTTGTGCTTTGCCAAGCGTTGCTTCCTCAATTTTTGTAACCACTTATTGTAAACATTTAAAAAAGTAAGAATTTGCCTATGTTGTAAAAAGTTAGAATACTGTTCCAAACGAAGAAAAATGGGTAAGAAATATAAAATTTATATTTTAAGTTTATAAAATATAAAATATAAAGTTGTAAAACTTTAGCCTTTAAATGTTATATTTTCGCTTTATTTTTCTCCGTTAATTTTCTTTAGAAAACTATCACCTTGGACAAGGCATTATACAGAGACTCACTCAAGAAATGTCTGTTCAACTAAATTAAATTGGGTTGAAGCAAGGAAAGCCACTTCTGAATACTTTTGGTTCACGTCTGTTGATAGAATTCTTGCTCGGATTAATAGACTTTCTTTCTAACTATTTACCATTTACTCGCCTTTTTCTGCCTTTGTGTTTTAACACTAAAGACGTGAAGAAATCAGATTGCTAGTTCTGCTTACACATCTATTCCTTTATTCTTGCTTTTATCACTGTATTTTCAATAAAACTTAATGGCCCCACAAAGAACTTTGGCTTTCTAAACTTTCAGAGGTTAATGTCACAATTCATTATGAAATTTTGGTCATATTTTTGTTTACATCATAACTGCGCATATTGTGAATATCAGTACTGAAGAGAATACTTAGACTTAAAAGCATCATTTTCCAGTGTAGTTCTAGTGCCACTAATGAATCATAGGCACTGCTTCAAATTAGTTGTTTTTTAATTGAAATTTGATATGAGACATCTACCAAAATACACATGATGTAAAAACTTCCACTGCCACTGACAATCACTTCTTGATATTTAATTTATTTCTTTATCATGAACAAACTTTAGAACCTACAACTCATGTTTGACACAGTTACTTGGCACTGTTGTTGAAAAGCACCGTCACTGCCTGCTCTCACCTTTACTGTTAGTCAAATCTGTTTACATATGCAATTTTTTTCCTTCTCCTGCATATCGTGAATCATTTGCTGGTGCATTGCTACCTTTAAATACTTCAATTTGTCTTTAGGGCTATTGAAAGGTATATGGTCAAATATAAAAATAATATTTATGTATAATTATAAATATCTATATATTGAGGGGAAATGTCTTTCTGTATGCTGTGAATATATGTTGTTCTCTTTGGTCAATAAATAAAGCTGCTTTTGCCTATGGCAAGACAGAATATATTGAGGTAGGAAATCCAAACAGATACACAGGAGAAGGAGGACAGGGTCAAGAGGAATGTGAGCCAGCTGCCCAAGAGAAATGCCAGCAGCAGATTACGGAGAAAGATGCCAGGACAGAGGTAATGCCATGGCTATGTGGCGATATACACATTATAAGACATGAGTTAATTTATAAGTAAGGGCTATTCAGTAATAACCCTAAGCCATTGGCCAAATAATTATACTAATATTAGCCTCTAAATGATGATTTCCTAACCAGCTGGGGAACTTCCAAGTGAGAGAGAAACTGGTCCAGCAGGACCAGACAAAACAGAAAAAAAACTTTCAGCTACAATAAATCATCTTGTCAGTTTTAAAATATGTTTTAGAATACTGATATGGTCTGTTTGAACCCATGGAATGTATGAGTGAAAAGAGAAATAGCCTTGCTTCCTTATCTGCCCTTCTAAGCCAAGAACTCTGTGTTCATTCTGGTACAGATCTTGTGTGGTTAATAGAACTGCTATGACATTCAGAGAAGAAGATGCCCTTCTTCCCATATTCCAGCTCCTAAATATTTTTCTGCTTCTTATTTTGTGAATTTCTGGGCCTCTGATGATATAGATAGCCTATCTATGACTAGGCCATCACAGTCACTTACTATTAGCATGTAGACCAATTATGAATCAATGCATTTAGCACCACATGAATTAATTACAAATAATGCAAGAGGAAGCTTTTCTGCCAAACTTAAGAGCAGTATAAATCTATGTGCATAAACAGGACCATTTAGAAGGAGTTTCAAATATGACAACTTATCAAAATAACAAAAGCAGGATCCTCCCTAAGACCTGAGATCTCCCCAAACAGGGATTTTGGAGATTCTTTTAATAACAAATATGAAATCCTTCCTTGCATATCAGGCCACCAGTCTTGTTCAAAAACAGTTACCTGCGTAAACATTATGCTGCTACGGCACTAGTGGGCACAGTTTTCATACCTGTTGTCCAGTGATGGGTAAGAACATTGTGTCTTTTCTCCCCAGGACTCTCCACAGTATTTTCTAGCAATTTGAAAGCTAATCCAAAGAGAGGGAGTTTCCTGAACAATTCAGTATTATTTCTCTATATTCTACAACCAAAGTGTGCTATGTCTTTAACAAAGGGTCTTGCCATATAGTTATAATGGACAACCAAGAACGATGGTGAGTGCCTGTGCTGTTTGAGGTACCCATAGTACTTCTCTTATCAACACCTTCTAGGGAGGTATCCCAGGCCTAGCACTGAGAACTTTTTACATCAACTCTTATCTTCTGGGAGTGGTATTGTCCACCCTTATAGGATACCTCTATTTTAATTTCTTCATTTTCAAGTTATAATTTTAAATGTGTTCATTTCCAAATTAATTTTAAACTACTGGGCTTAAATACACCCTCTTCATACATCCTTGGTTTTGGTTAATTCACCCTCTATCTCTAGTCTCTTTCCATCTCCTTCCCCCATACCCATTTTAACCTTAACCCCTTGTATCCGCCATCCAGTTCTTCATGCCGCATGGGCTCTACTATGCCTTATCTATAACTTTTACTTGGGTTTCAATATCATTGGCTTTCACTTCGACATTTTTAGAGTTCTCCTTTATAGTTAATTGTCTGCCTCGTCCTCCTTTTTGCTTCCCTGAACTTTTCACTTCCAGTATTCCCATTTTCTAATTTTATTTTACCCATATACCTTCCTTAATGCCTCTGTCTCTAATCATCCATTTCTGATCTCTTATAATCTGAAGGTATTATGAGTTACACACACAAAGTTCTCTTAGAGTCTGTATAAGAGAGAAAGCATTTTATTTGCCTTTTTTGGTTGGGAGACCTCATTCAGTATATAGTTTTACACTTTTATTCTCTTTCCTGTAAATTTCACAGTTTTAGTTTCTTTACAGGTTAGTAGTGTATATGTACCCCATTTCCCCTACTGTTCATCAATTGATTATTATTTAGGTTAATTTTATTGACTCAATATTGTGAATAGAGCAAATGAACACAAATGTTGAAGTGTCTCTGTAGTAGGATAGAAAGTCCTTTGGATATATACCCAGGCAAGCATCCTGGCTCCTATGCTAAGTAGTTTTTTGGGGGGAAACTTTCAGACTAATTTCAAAGCAGCTAAACAAGAATAAATTTACACTCTCTACAACAGTGTGCAAGATTTCCCTTTTTGCCACATCTGTGCCCACTTTTGCTGTCATTTGTATTCCTGATACAAATTCTGACTAGGGTGAGAGGCAATTTTAACAGGGTTTTAATTTGCAATTCCCTGACAGCTACGGGTGTTGAGCAGTTTTAAAAAATGTTTAGGAGCCCTTTGGACTTTTTGTTTGTTCTCAGTTTCTGTCTTCACTGTTTTCATCTTAATTCGTGGGTAGCCTTGAAGTGAAGACCCTCTCCCATCCACTCTCACTGACTCACAAACACACAGTCGCACACAGAGACACAGACCCACACACACTTGCACATTGTCCCTTCGGTCATGGCTGTCTGTTGATTTGAATTGTCCTTTTTTCAATTGCTGAAATAGACAGTCTAATATTTACTTCAATACCCACAATTTAATGGGTAAAATAATACTAAAATCGCTAGTAACTATCATTTGTGTCAACTGTTATTATCTAATCTCTTCATGTAAAGAAACTAGTATTCTTTCCTTGACTGTTATCCTGAGCATTGTTGCTCTTGATTGCTAATCACAAAAGAAGCTCACAAAGGAAATCTGGGATTTCAAACCTGCAGTTTGATTTCCAGGTTTTCACATAGTAGGAAATACAAATAATTTGTTCTAACTCCTGGCATAGACATGGATCAAAAACACATGTATGTTACTTTGTTGTCAAACTGTGATTCTCCCACAGACAGGGAACGAATTACATAAATCTTATGGAAAAGAGGAAGAACTGTTCCTATAAATTACTATTTGTTATGAACTGGAGGCGAAATTAAGAGTCGCCAACTTCTAACTCCTTGTACAGGACCTACTTGAGGTGGATGAACAATGGACAATTTTCTCACCATCTCTCGATTCAGGAAGGACTAATTTTCCTTAAAAACATTAGAGTATTAGGCTATTTGTGAAAATTCTTACGTGTTCTGTAACAGAAACAAGTTTGTATTTTCTAAGAGATTTGTACCAAATATATAGTAAACAATGACAAGAGGATGCTGCACAGGGGGCAATCAAAAACAGACAGGCTTAGAAAAAACAAATCAACCCCCCAATAAAAACAGGTTTGTGTTTCAGTAGCACTTAAGTAGCTTAGCAAGCCAAAGCCCCTTATTCTGTTCTCTAAGCCTGTTACATCCCAGCCTCAATGGCCCCAGCAACTTTGCAGGCCCTTTGATCCCCCTGGCTTTCTCCACAGGATGAGATTGGTCCAATCCACAGGTAGCTGGTCAATTGCCCGACCTGTTCTCCCCATAATAACTTCAAAAAGAAAACATTCCCAACCTGGTGCTGACCTTGGATGGTTCTGCTCAGTTCCAGGTTCATGGTGATTGGCAGGCCTGTAGCCTTCAGAAAGGCGACCACATCCAGGAAAAGCAGAGTGGGCAATAATTTGGCAGTTTGTGCTGAATCCATGTCTTTATTCCAAGTGACAAGGGAAAACCTTTTTCCAATTCACAAGCAATAACTAGGTCCTTGGGAAGTGATACAAACAAATTAATTTCTTAAGAGGCTAAGTTATAAGCTTTAATGGAAATTGTATAATTTTAGCTGTAGAAAACAACAATGTGATCAAATATCCATGCCGTATTGCTGCTCAACATCAACACATTGAAAAATCATCACATAAACTGACAGGTCTTGGAATTTTCAGTATATACATAATTTAAAGTTTAATAATCATGAAACCATCCTGAGTGAGGTAACCTAGACCCTGAAAGACAAACACAGTATGAACTCACTTATAAGTGGAAATTCGATGGAAAGAGAAGGATAAGCAGGCTACAATTCACAACCCCAGAGAAACTAGGTAAAAAGGAGGACCCTAAGAGGGACACATATGGAGGGTCCCAGGAAAGGAAAATAGTTAAGATCTCCTGGGTCAACTGGGAAAGGGAGAGATGGAAACATGAGGGCTCCAGATAGCCAAGTTGGGGGAGGAATGAAAAAAGGGAGCCAAGAAAGAGATACTTTGATAGAGGGATCCATTGTGGGGTTAGGGAGAAACCAGGTGCTAGGGAAACTTTCAGGAATCCCCAAGGATGAGCCCAGCTAAGACTCATAGCAATAATGGAAAGGGCACCTGAACTACCTTCCCCTATAACCAGATTAGTGACTACTTTAGTTGTCATCATAGAACCTGAGTTCAGTAACCAAATGTGGTAATTCACAGCCAAGCAATGGGCTGAATTGAAGAGAGGAAGGAGAGACTATCTGAGCAAGGAAAGGTCAAGATAATGATTGGGAAAACCACAGAGACAGCAGACCCAAGCTAGTGGGAGCTCATAGACGCTGGGCTGACAGCTGGGGAACCCACATGGGACTGAACTAAGCCGGCAGAACGTCGGTGACATTTATATGGCTTGATATGTTGCAGGGGTGACTGCAGTGAGACCAGGACATCCCCTAGGTGCATGAACTAGCTTTTTGGGAGTTCATTCCCTATGGTGGGAACTTGTTCACTCTTGATATAGAGGGGAGCGGCTTGGTCCTGCCTCAACTTTGTATACCAGACTGTTGACTCCCCTAGGGAGGCCTTACCTTTTCTGCGCAGTGAGTTGGGAGCCAGAAGAAGGGGAGAGAGGGAGCACTGAGAGGCTAGTTTTTAAAATAAAAAAAAAGAATAAAAAATTTAAAAAATGTTTGATCATTAGGCAATTATGAAAATTAGTTTATTATTATTATTATTATTATATTCAGTGATAGAGACAAAACTAATAGGCAATCATATTTATAATACTTATGATGTTTTCTACCTAAATAAAAATATAATATCTCAAGTTAATTATTAGAAAAAATATGAATATCTTCTTTTAATTTTTATGTTTTGGGTAAATAATATCTTAGAAAGGAAGCCCACAATTCCATTGTTACCAATTTATTCTATGTTACAGGATGGTATGAAAGGATCAGGAAATTTGTACTTTATCCAACTAATTATCTCAGTCTATTACAGCCAAAGCCAATAACCCTCATCCCCAGTGAATAGTCTCAGCTGAATTTTCTCAATAATTGCCAACAAGATTCAATACAATTTTTAAAACTATAAACATTTCCGTATGTTTTTCATTAATCCATTAATGAACTTACCTCAAAATTGTTCATGCTGGGCCTCCGGAATGATGATGACCATTAAAGTGGTAGGAACAAGTGCTTTCTGAATGCTCAGAGTGGTCATGCCAGGTCATGTGATGAGTGCTTTCTCATTTAATTTTACAACAAGCCTAGGAAGGCAGGGACTTACCTGGCACTGAATGAATTCTGCTGTTCCCAAATATCTCTTTAACTTATCTATACAAACAATTTAGTCTGTATATTGCTGAAATAAAATTTCTTATGTGTACTGTGTGAGTTCTTTTGAGTGAGTGTTTTTCTTTCTCTGAAAAGCAAACTAATTTAGTCCTTTTAGGAAATTTTCTATATTTTTTAGAATAGTTTTTTAATATTTTGTTTTTACATCCCAACTGAAGTTTCCCCTCCTTCCCCTCTTCCCAGTTCCTCCCCACCTTCCTCCCACTTCCATCACCACCACATCCACTTCTCCACTGTTCCTTTTCAGATATAGGTGAACATCCCATAGATATGAGCCTGCCATGGTATAACAAATTGCGGTGATACTAAGTACCTCCTGTTAAGGGTTGATGAGACAATACTATAGGAGGAATGGGTCCCAAAAGCAGGCAACAGAGTCAGAGACATTCCCTGTTCTCACTGCTAGGAGGCTTTTTTTTAAATTGAGTCTTTGGGAATTTCACATCATTCACCCAGTCCTTCTACAACCATCCCCTACAGCATCCCTAGAACATACTCTGTCAAAGGTAAAACCCAAAAAGAAATAAAAATAAATCAAAAACAGCAAATAAAAAGGCCTCAAACTACAAACAATAATATAAACTTAAAAGCAAGCAAACATAAAAAGTAAACCAAAGCAGACAACAACAAAAACTCTTTGTTCCTCTGTCTTTCTGCCTCTCAGTGGAGCTTAGAGATGCTGTGTATCATATAGTATACCCCTTTGTCCAGAGGTCTTCACTTGCAAGTGTTCATTGTGCAATGTGTTGTTGGTCAGCCTCAAGGCTTCTAATTTCCTTTCCTTACCTTAGATTGCTATCCTGACTACAATTATTTGGGCAAAGTGGATGCTCTTGGTGGGCCCTACCAAAGGCATGCCATTGCATAAAACACATGTAACAGAGTCAACAAGAGGAATTTAGTGAAAAAAACATAAGTAAACTGGTGGACAAGACAGGGAATCCTTTAGTAAAGATGGGAGAACTTGGTCACTTGACTTGGCTCTCAGCCAAAATGGTGACAATGTCACCTGACCCCAGTCAAAATGGCAGCAGCCACATGTTGTATGAAAAAGTCACAATTTTTGAACTGTAAGGATATTAAGCTTAATAAGAGGGACCTAAAGACATGATCTGCGTGGTGTGTTTTGAAAATAAAGTATAATATTTGATGATAAAGGAATATATAGTTAATTAGACAGAATCCAGCTCAATACCAATTTTACCAGGTAAAATTTATAACAAAAATATGTTAATAAAGGAAAGTGGTTATGTCTCCAGAAAGTACAATTATTATACATTTCTCTAAATATTTAAGCCATTGCCTTTATGTAATTTTTCTAAAGATTTATTCTTAAAGAAAAATATTTACTAGACAAAGTGAGAGGATTAATGGATAAAAATGATAGTAGGACCAATTTATGTACCAAAATTAATTTAAGGTAATATGTGTTCCATTAGTCTCAAATCAATTTTGTCAGTAGAGGTCAGTGGTTCCATGCCATATAAGAATGCTTTTGTGCTGCAGGTATTGTGAAGTGATTAAAAACTTCAAGTATTAAAAAACTGAGGAAGCAATTATATAATTTTCCCATTGATAGCAAAATTTCAAAAGCCATCAAAACTCCACATATTACTCAAAAAGTATAAGAAATTTGCCTCTTAGTTGACAGCAAATATGATCAAACCATTAGCTATTAGAATATGTGTCTTAGAATGAATAAATAAAGTTATAACAAAAATGTTATTGATGTATATTTATGAACACATTCTTTGAGTTGCACAAAGATTATAAAAGTATAAGTATGGGAAATAATAGATAGCTAAATATCATTTCTAATATGAATGCTAAGCAAAGTTTATATTCAGCATGGAAAAGAAACTTTAGTTTCTGTAAAAAATGTAAGTTTAATATTCCTTGAATATATTATACTTCTGAAACAAAGAATCACATACTTTCTTAATCAACTACTTTTTAGGTACAAATCAATATCTATGTGACTGATCTTGGAAACTGTGAGGACAGAGTATGAACATCAAAAAGGAAATGGACAGGCATGAGAATTCTCTACTTACAAAATTCTTGTGATAGCTCCCAAGTCTTCAAAATATAAAAAATAGACCAAGGTGTAGATTATTAAAATTTATATGAACAATTTGACAAAGAATTTTGCATATATATCAACATATTAAAAGTGATTTCTTCATATTATTATCATACCAATCTCATGAATTCATCTTAAAATATATATTTAGATAGATGTGATTGTATAGTAAAGTCTTATAATATGCATAAAAACTTGCAGGTAAAAATCACTTTAAAATATCACCACTCTAAAATCATTCTGACATTATATTGGATTTTTACATTATTTCTTTAAGATTATAAATTATATCACTTGCCCCTTTGCTTTCCACCTTTCAAGCTCTTCTCTCTTTTTTCTTAATGTTGCTTACATATATATATATGTATATATATACATATATATATATGTAACGTGTTTTAAGCAGTTTAATATGTAAATTTATATAGCTTTTAAAACCTGGTGGTTTCATTATGTGACATACTAATTTTTTTTCATCAAGAAAGTATCCTCCTCCTTTGTATATGCTTAACATTTTAAAATAACTTCAATATCTTGATGTATATGATTAATTGAACTTACTGGAAATTTGGAAGGCTGCTGCTTCCATGTACTGTAGCTCCTCCAGGAGAAATCCTGATAAAAGATACTTGCCAAAATATCATGGGTATTTTGTCTTCTGAGCTACTCTCTTTTCTTTGAAAGTGTATGATTTAAGAAAGAGGACTCAGGCAAATTCCAGAGATCATATGTATCCATGAAGACTGTCATAAAGAATGTAACTGAAAGACCCCAGCTATTAAGTAGCTGTATTTTCCTCTCAATGCGCAATATGATTATTTGTATACATTGTAAATATTATAGTGAGGGGGATTTTTCACATTGCATTCATTGACAGTATAACAGCTCAGTGACAAGAAGCCTGTATCATGACAAATGGCCAAGATCCTCTCTGAGCACCTTGACATCTAGAATTTTCACTCATGGAAGATGGCACTGTTATAACTTATCAGATATTGCTTTCTGGTTTTAGTTCTTAAATCCTGGGTCTTATATTCACTATTATGGATTAAGTAATATATTTCTTACATATGTCCCCAAGCTGTCAGCCATACTCTAGAATACAAAGGAAGTAATCACAAAACACCAGTGCACTAAACACGAAAGTTTGGCAAAGAACACTAATCAATGGTTTCACAGCTGAGCTAACAAAATGTTTAGATCTTTACACATCACATTATTTTCTACGATCTTAAAGTCATTTAAGTGTTTGGTTAAAAAAACATAAAAATGGAGTAAAAGTTTGCAAATTTTAGAAGCATTTTGTTTTACAATCAATGAAAAGGTCAGAAAGGCTTTTATACTAAACAAGTCTCATTAGGGTAGTTCATTAACACAATTAGACAAAGCACATTCTCCAGTTTCAGCTATCCATTCATTTGGAAACATTTTCTGCTTTGTTTAATCAAATTTAACATGGCACTTTTCTTGGCTACACATAATCAACATGTAAATCAAAATACAAAGGGGTCTCTGAAGGAACAAAAAGTTAATCATTTAATCATTTCCCCCATCTATATTGGGTTAAAAAATTTTAATTAAAAAGAGGAAAGAAAAGCAAATGTATATTTAATATATGTTTACCTTTTATATAAAATGTGAATATAATTGATGTCTAAATGGAAACACGGAATATTGAATTTAAAGCCCAACTTTAATAATAATATGGATTTAGACTAATCAAATGCTGCCACTTAAATAGGAAATTTTAATTAATGATGAGAAACAGAAGTTGTAATACATTCTGGTGTACTGGTCAATAATTCCTGTTGTGATTATTTTAAAAATTCCTGTTGTACTTAGTTTAAAACTATGAAATGGTAATATGTACTCAAAAGATGATAGTTGTAATTGATATTTTATTTTAAGTGACTGTATGTTTACTAAGTAGTTTATAATAATTCAAACTTAAATATTTTATAAATTGTAAGATAAACAAAAAATTTATCTGTTGGTTTATGAACACACTCTGAAAGCATTTCATTTGGGGTTTATGTTGCCTCCACTGACGAGTGTGAGGTACAAAGTTGGTATCAAAATGCACCTAGAATTAAATCCTTTTATTTTTACAGTTTAGTGGATTTATAATTATATACTATATTATGCCCTTGTTCTAGGGATTTTCCTTTATTTATGTTTTAAGGTCCAATATAACTGATATAATCCAAGTTTTCTCAAACAAATCAGTAAAGTTATGCATACATTTTTAGCCAAGACTAATCACAGTGCTTTTATCATTTCCAGTTCAGTTATTCTGGAAACTCAAGAGCCATCAGATCCTATGATATAATAAGATAAATTTAATGTAATATTATAACCAACCCCTCTTTGATCACATCTAGATGTTCCAGTATACAATAAGCAGGTAGTAACTGAGGACAGGTTGTAGGCATGGTCATTCTACAAGCCTAATATTTGCTTGGTTAGCATTCATGTTTACAGTGTTTTTGTTCAGATAGAAGCTTCTCCCCAACCCCTAGCATCCATATACCCAAAGGGTCTGGAAAGTTCAGGTGGAAGCTCCACTTCAAGCCTTCCTCCCCATCTCACTCCAAACCCTGCTGCACTGCAGAAAGTACACTAGATGATGACCACTCCCCAAGAGATGCTCGCACAGGGCACTTAAATACTCCCCCAGAAAACAATTGTGCAGCTTTCCAGTCTTTCTTTCACATCTCCTCTGTGGGAATGTTTTTATAAGGGAAAATGTCTAGTAACAAGATGAGGATATTCATTGCAGATAAGTGGAGAAGGCCTATGTGACCACCCAGAGAACGGATTTTCATCTTCAGGCCATTCAGTATCTCCAACCAAAGCAGAGCTGACTGTCAGTGCACGCGTCAAATAGTCAGAAAAGCTGCATCACAAACAGGAGAGTTTCTTCAGCTCCACAAATATGTAATATTGTTGTCATGGCTGCATTTGACTGTCAGCTAATTGGTTTTTAGTTTACTTGTGTTGTTGGAGGGGGAAACAAATTTTTATTATGAAACACATAAAATGACAACAGACTTTGTCCACCGGCAGACTAAGGATTAAATGGGACTGCCTTGATGGGGGGCATGCAACCAAACAAATGAATTTCAATGGAAGTATTATGAAACTTCAGGATAATATTGAAACTATGTGGCTTTTGTGTTTTTATTCATGATGGTTCCTGTAAATATTCATGGCTTTCTCCAATTACCCACAGAAGTAGCAGAAATCATTGAAAAATGTTTTGCTGTGAATGACCAAGGTTAGGAAGTACAAGAGGAGATAGATCAACCATTTTTCAATGGGATTTTGTCTTGTTCATGTCAATAAATGCATGTATGAAATGTCTGACAAGAAGTTCCCTCATGGTCTTGACATTGTTAGCAATTTTCTTGGGGAAAATATGGATCCGACAGTTTTAATCAGGACCTAACATTTTTAGATCCTCTATTGAAGAAGTTCATAAATAACACTTTCCAATTTGCACAGAAATTCTATAAAAGCCACGGTTTTGTATTATTTACCAAAATAAACAATATTCTTGTGAAAGAAATAGGCAGTTTAACTAATGAAAAATGTAAATTCCAACTTCATGTGTTATTCATGAATGTTCTCATGCAATTGTTGTTTTGGAGTATTCAGATATGAAAAGTGTCTTCAGCAATGAAGTTGGATGTTGACTGCTAAATGTCAGAAAGAAAGATCTACCCACACTGCAATTTTTGCTGAAAGAAGTCTATTATGGCTCATTTTTAGGAGAATATTTCTGTTGTCAAATGATTTTAAACTAATTATCTAGTATTGCTTGTATTTCATATAGCATAATGATAAGCATCCAGAAAAGTTTACTGTTGATATTGCTAAATCAAATTTATACATTTTATTTGCGAAATGAACTAGCAATGACATATTTATCAAAATCTCTATCCATTGTGATTGGAGTGTGTCTACAATGTGTGAATGTTTTTCTCCCTTCCAGAGTTTACTCACTTCCCATTCATGTGTAGCTGGATTTTATTTAAACCTGTGATAATGATAATGTTATTTTCATATAAACACTTTAGTATAAGTAAATAATATGAAGTGTCAGATATACTTTAGATCAATTTGGCTATATTTTTTTTCTCTCTCAGGAAAGCTGATCTATTTAAATTGTGGTTCACATACAGACACATGTCCAAAAGTCAATAAGCCTAGTAGATTAATGTAAATCTTTATGAAAGCTCTGTAGTATACTTGCCTAATTGTTTTAGCAGAGCAGAAAATAAATACTGAGACATAATTTTCATCGGCTTTCTGTTAAAAAGTTTAACAGAAAAACCTTGTCTCGAAAAACCAAATATTAAATAAATAGAAAAATAAATAAATAAAAATAAAACAAGCCTAAGCCCTGATTCCTTGTTGAGATTTCAAAGATTGATGATTATTTACTTATTTCTTGGATATTTATTTTCTGAATTGTCATATTAATGATGGACACTGTGTTGTGGACCAAGCTTATAACATCTGGAAGTGAGGTATACTCCTCTTCTCTCATCTTACTATGAAAGAAGTATTCACTGAGTGGAAACAGTGACAGCCAATCAGCAGCAGTGGTTCTATTATGGTGCCCAGGAAAATGGAAAGCTAGAAAGTGAGACAAATGTTACTGCCCTGATTTAACTTTCCCAACACTAACTATAACTTGATGATGCTGCGTAAGTGGAAGACTAAGATGGATGAATCTCCCCTGCATCTGGGAAATATGCAAAAGAAGTGTAACCCAGATAACTTCTCAAACTGGTACCTCTGTGGCACTTTTGGAAAGTGTGTCCTACTTTCTTCTAAGAAACCAAGCACACTGCTATGGTATCATATTCTTTTCAATTGTAGAATCCTTTGTCAATGCCTCCTGTTCATTCTAAGCCAAGTAGTAATGCCAGTCTTGCAGTGGCGTCAAGTAATGTCACAGTGATCTTCTCTTTCTAAACACAGGCACCTCCTTCTGCTCTCTCTAATAGCTGGATGGGAGAAAGGACTGTTGACCTGCACACTAACAACGGAATGTCAAAAAAGTATCTATTACTACTTGAGTCTTTGTTATATCTGTAAATTATCATTTATATGGGGTTGTTAGTTTAGTGGAGAGAGACAAGTACGTAAGAGGCCATTGGGCAATTGTTGAGAGGATTCTCTGTCTATGTGTACAGTGTAAGGAAGGAATGCAGGAAGACTTAAAAGAAAGTGGGATTGTGGTTTTTATGAAGTCTCAACACAAATGTAGTAATTGAGGATTTCTTTTTTCTTCTAATGTGTTGTGCTGACATCTGTAATAAAATAACAAACAGACTGAGAATGAAAGAAAGTAGAAGCAAATGATTTCTTTAAGGTTCAAGAAATATTGAGATTAAATACGTATAACCTATTTCAAGGTGTGTGCACACAATCAACACCATTACAACATTGTCATTCTGGTTCTAAGTCACCACTTTGAATTATTCTATATATTATAATCTCATACAATGTGATTTTTTATATTTCAAGAAAGCACAAGCATTATTCTCAAATTAATCGCTCTGAATTTTCTTGATACATTTAATATTGTTTGCTAATGTTCTTACTAAGCAATGACCCTTAATTCTTCTCTGACAACATTTTTCTAATACCATTACTGTTAAAAATATACTTGAAATTCAACCTAAGCGTAACCATCTATATCTTTTCAAAACCTTCTTAAAGTTCATTTTTATTTTGAAGTGTGTGCTTGCGTATGTGTATGGTGTTTAATTGTGTGTGTGTGTGTGTGTGTGTGTGTGTATTGATATAGAAGCAAGGAGAGATCTTTAAAGTCCTTGGAAGCAGAGGTACAGACACTTTCCAGCCACCAGTCATAGCAACTGGCATCTGAACTCTGTTTTTCTGGTAGAAAGGCAAGAACTCTGAACGACTAAACCATGTCTTCAGCCTGTAAATGTCTATTTCAAAAGGGCAATGAGTATGTTTGTGTAACTATCCAGGAATTCACAAAATGTGTCATAAATTGGACCTATGTAGTCACAGTTTTAATTCCAACCCAACATTAGAAAATAAACATACTTTTAAGTGCTTTTTCCTAATGTTCTTTCAGTAGAGGGTTTTTAAAATACAAGCACCCTTCCATATTAGTCTCTAAATGACTATGTCTCCAAGCCAGAATTGTGCAACCATGAGCTTTCTACCAGTATGAGAAACTCATGGCTTTAAACTGACATCTTATCTGATTTTAACTAGAAGACTGTAACTTGTGTGAATAACTCACTGATAATTAGATGTTTAAAATTACCATTTAATTTATGCAACAATTGTACTTTAAAGCTCTTTTTTAAAATAGTTTGCTAGATTTACTTATTTTGAAGGTTAATATTTTAGTTATATACATGTGTGTCTATGTGTATGTATTCCACATGTGCATGGGTGTCTATGCAGACCAGAAGAGGTGTTGGATTCCCCAGAGTTAAAAATTGTAGTGAGAGCCCTGAGGTGGTGGCACATGACTTTAATACGAGCACTCTGGAGGCAGAAGCCGAGGCAGGTGGATCTCTGAGTTCGAAGTCATTCTGGTCTACAGTGTTCCAGAACATCCAGAGCTACACAAAGAAAATGTGTCTCAAAAAAACCAAAAAAAGAAAGAAAACTTGTAGTGAGCTTCCTGACATTGGTTCCAGGAACCAAACACAGTTCCTCTGAAAGCGCAGCAAATGTTCTTAATTGCTGAGCTATCTCAATAGTCCCAACATGCATGTGTATTTCATTGTAGACATATTTGAAATTCTCAAAGGTCAAAGGTGAAGAAACAACTTTTTTTTTTTTTAAATTTCTGTAAACTAACAGACATTTGCTAGCCACCAGAGGGGAAGGTTAGTAGGCTACATTTTTATGTGGTTAGTAAGAATTAAAAGGTTTATTTTCACTAAAATTATGAAGAGGGCACAGATTGTTTAAATTAACATGCTATTTCTTTTTATTCTCCCAGTATGCATGGAGGCTATCAGGTAACCAGGTAACCTATGTAAACAGACAGGGTGAACCTGATGACTCTTAATCAGATAACACCAGATGCTACAGTTTCAATAGGCTTAGGTCTGGAATTTACTGCTCTAAGTGAAGAAGAGACCAAGGCCTCTAAATTATCAGTTCCAGGCTAGGCTGTTATCAGCTATTCTGATCATGGGTGTTGTGGAGTAAAACCAGAGCAGCAGATTGGGCAGGTAATGCTCTATGCCTGGACCCTAAACATCGATCAAACGCCTGCTGATAAAGGTAATTTCAGGAAAGCAGATCTCTGGCCTTCCCTAAATTAGAGGAACAAAGGCCTGGCTGTTGGAAAGCTATTTTCACAAAACAGTCCTGAACTGTGGTAATTAATTCCCAAATATGCAACAGAAAGGGAGTTAGCTACAGCAAAGGACTACCACTTTATTCACAAAGCAATAGCGCCGAAAAGTCTTGTTTTTTGGCTTAACTTTTACCAGGTCCCTTGCTTCTGGTAAGTCACTTGTGAAAATATGGCTGAGCAATTACTGTATAATATTGCGGTTTGTAGTAATGATGTTCATTGTAACAAACATCATCTATAACATTTAAATTTTACCTATTATAATCATTTTAATTAATATACACCCATAAAATTATAAATGTGTGCATAATAACCAATTTCTTCTTCTAAATTAGTTTTATTTGCTTATTTATTATCTTATTTTTTATCAAATAGTTCCAATTAAATTTTTCATATCACCACAAGAATCATTACTTCTTGAAATGATAGACCATTTGTCAGTAGCCTACTTGTCTAGGATAATGTTGTCTACATGTTTGTTGGACATTTTAAAGTATATATTTATAGGGCAGCTGTTTTAGAAAGCATATTTCAAAAAAAGAATCTTCATAATACAACTCCAGTGTGATTGAGACAAAAAAAGTTCTTATAGAAAATAGGGCCAGGCTTTATGAGCAGCCAAAAGAGACATATCATAATATTTCCTAGATCTCATCTTTGAATTCTCAGGAAGACCCTAGTGTAGGAGGTCCTTCTGTTTTTGTGTTGCTTTCATTGGTTAATAAAGAAACTGTTTTGTGCCTGGTGGTAGGACAGAACTTAGATAGGCAGGGAGACAGAACTGAATGCTGGGAAGAAGGGCAGACAGAGAGCTGCCATGGAGATGCCAGGTCAGACATGCTGAATCTTTCCCGGTAAGCCACGGCCTCATGTTGAACACAGATTAATAGAAATGGGTTAAATCAAGATGTGAGAGTTAGCCAACAGGAGGCTACAGCTAATGGCAAAGCAGTGTTTTAATTAATCCAGTTTCTGTGTGATTATTTTGGGTGTAAGCTAGCCGGGAGGCCAGAACAAAGGTCCCCCCGCTCTCCTTGTAACAAGACCCAAGATAAACATCATAATAAAAATTTTCCTTATATTAGAAAATTTGCATTAATCAATTTATTGGTAAGATAAGAAAAGAATTCAATTGACAAGGCAGGTTGATTTATGTTGGTTTTCAACAGCTAAGGATAGAAACTGTTTCATAAAGCTAAAATTTTTATTTAACAACTGTGTAGAATAAAATATTTAGTCTATCCAAAGAATTTGTACTAGTATATGTATTATGAAAATACAAGATTGATAAAAGTTATATGCTGGTGGCCATATCAGAGGAGCAAAAGATATAAGTTGACTTTAGGGTGTCAGGCTATCAGGAGCAAATCCCTGATGGATGAATCTCAGATAGGCAAGGCTCTGAAACCACAGACTCCAGAATGTCTTTTTTTTCTGCTATGCTTTTACATGTTTGCTGCTGCCATCTTTCTCTGGTATCTGGCATTGTGTGAAGGGCTGTAGGTAGATCCTTACTGCTTATAATTAAATATGTTTATCTCATGGAAATATCCAACTCTACTGGGCATTTTTACCTGGAGAGTATTATGAGGATGATTTCTTCTTAACCTGTACTATCTAGTTGATAATAACAACATTATTTTAAAAAGAGTTTTGATGATAAAAATTAAAACAAGGCAGTGTCACATAACGATGAGTTTCTACTGAGGAGCTGTATAGTCTGGGACTTAGGGTAATGACAAAAAAATGAGTCCCAGTATACATTCTTTAAATCTTAAAGTTGGAAGATATGTTCATAGGTTTTGGAGTGCATCATAGCTGAAACAAAGCTTTGAAAATAACTTAAATCTAGACTAAGATGCTTTTTTTAAGTAGCTTTGAGATGAAAAACCCAATAAGACATTCTAAAGGTTTAGAAGACAAGTAGTTGAATGTGAAATTGTGACCTCAATATGGTAAATAATAATATTATTTCAAGTAAATATTAGAAAATTGGAAAACATAATGATAAAATCTTGTAATTGTTATGTATTTTCTCTTTTATTTAATTTTTATTAGTATCATCCAAAAATATAATGGTTAGTATCATGCTTAATTCATTGCATTTGTTGAATGAAATCTCATTAGTTCTCTAGGTAATAGGTATTATATCTGAGTTACAATGTAAAAGATCATTTATTTAAACAAATACCTTTAAAATAGCATTGGTGTTTCTACAAGATCACATTTACTAGTCCTTATATTCAATACTTACGACTTAGTGTTTTTTGGACTTGACCTGTGAAGAGATGCCTTTAGGAGATCAATTATTTTCTGTCATTATTAATGGACAGGAACTACTAGCTAACATTAAATCTATAATTTTTTATTGACATTAAATAGTTTTTCTGTGTCTAGCAGTTCTTGTGTAGATTGTAACGTCTTTTACCACTGAATAAGAAATGTGCCTTACTAAATACTAATTGCATGTGTTTTAGTTTAAAATCTGCTTAATGCAGATGTAATTCTTCAGCGTTTACAATGTAACAAGGATAAATTATTTTAAATATAGCACATCAGTCTGGGATGTGCTCATTAGGGTGACCAGTCATCAATACAGTATCAAATGTTTTATGTAAAGAACAGGAAAGGCTTGTCATTCATCTAAGTCCGGGAACACATGGCAACAATAAATATTTAAGCCCTTAAGTAAAGAAACAACTTTAAAATAGTTACAAATAATTCTCAGGCACTTGGCCTATTATAGAAGGGGTAGAAAGAATTTAATTTCTTTCATAATCTCCAAAGTAAATATGTTATTTTTTCCAGGTTCATTGCATAATGCTTCTTTATAATCTTCAGCTAATCTGAAAATTGATTGCTATGAAACTTGTCCCCATACTATTCCTTTACTTTTTGAGTAAATATTAAATTTGATAATCATATACAATTGTGTAATATTTATTTGTCCAATCAACTTAACTGCAGGTTTAAAAGATCCAATGTTCACTGTTTAGTGGAAGATAGGTAAAATGTACCAATTCTGGTTTCAATAAACAATCCATACATCACCTGACATGTGATAGAAAATGTGAAAATGAAACAAAGCATAAAATAACCCTTAAACATTAATCCAAAACCACATTTACTTATTTTGAGATTAGAATTCATAAAGGTAAACAAAATATATCCTCATCAAAGGCCATATTATTTTGTTTTAATGTTCTAATCTGAGGTCCTAGAATTGTGCTAGCCTTCAACATAAATAATTAAAAGCATGCAAAAAGATAATTAATCACCTTTTTCATATTATAAATCACCAAAGATTTTATCAGTCCAATCCAGAGAGCACCTTGATAGGAAATTTGTTAGTGGAATTGAATCTTTACTCAGAATTAATATGTTCTCTAAGGAATTATAGAGTCCTCAAATATTGAACAGCATTTTTGAAAATCACATTTACTATGATATCAATAAAGATAGTGGATCAGTCTTTCAAGTCCTTTATCAACCCAGGTGTTTAATAGAGGGGAGAGGATCCAAGAGCAAAGGTGGCTTTGGGAAAGCAATCACTGTAACTGAGAGGGACACTCTGAACTGTGTTTGTGTGGATCATAGAACTCTTAGAAATGGAATTAGAGAGGACATTAGAGGTCATTTGCTCTAATCTTATATCTGAGGAAATGATTCTTCAATTATAACACACACACTTGCAATACATTTTCATTTATCTGGAGCCTAAGTTACTGGAAAGCTCGCTGCACTAATTTATTTTCGCACATGACTTTTATGAGAAAAAAAAGGTATTACAAATAATAGGAACAGTAGTTAATACATTGGAAGATGACTCTAGGGTACTCACAGAGCTTCAAGTAGTTTTCAGTCATCAGAAAAAGATACAATTATCTTCACTAGCATTTTAGTGTTAATTTTAGGTTTTATAAGCAGGCATGAAAACTCCACCTCATGTGGATGCTTAGTGTTGGAGGGATTTGCCGTAGTAGTAGAAGTAGATAGAAAGGGAAAGACTCAAAATTAGACTGATGCTGGAGTCCAGAGAAGTGAGAAAGAGGTAAGAGCACTAACTCGGCAAGTGGCAGCAGCGAGCCCTACAAACTAGGAGGTCTAAAAGATGTCACAAAGACCAGTTTCCTAAAGGATTGTATTTTTTTTTTAATTTATTTATTTATTGAGGATTTCC
>NC_022027.1:16608291-16615430 GCF_000317375.1 Microtus ochrogaster
TTTTTTTTTTTTTTTTTTTTCAAGATCTTGGAAGTTCTCATCTGTGACCCCAGGACTCTGTCAACTGAGGCAGAAATGCCATACTTTGAAATAGTCTGGGCTAAAGAAACAGAGTCAAACTAGCAGGAAGAGTTAAGCAGACAAAAGTACACCAAACAATATATATACAAATGTATATTTTTTTTCAAGGAAAAGAGGTTTCGGCCCATTCACCTTTTGTTTCTCACACTTTCCCATGTTCCCCTATCTATCCTGTAACCCCTCCTCTTTCACTGCCTTTCCCTATCTTCTCCTTGCACTATTGCTCATTTACCCTCTGCCTTTCTCCATCTTTCTTGTTTCTCACCTTGTAAATTGTTTAAATATAGTGCATAAATATATGCTAGAATAAAACATAGCAGTGTGCTAAGTGCTAGTTATAGAGGCTCCCTGTACACCATGATAATTATTCAGCACATGTAGTTAATGCATTCTTAAACAGTAATCATTACCACTTGCTAAGAACACCTAAAGCTATTAAGAGGGTCTCAAAACAGAATAACCTTTAACATATCTAAGCAATAAAAGAGTTTGCAGTAGAATTTATGAGGTTTCTAATCCCAAATCCTCATTTTCTGAAAAAGAGCCATTTGGGTAGTATTTTCTACCCTCACAGGGCCTACTACTACTGTCATATTTCACTGTTACCTGAACTGATGCTACAAGTGGCTAGTTTAAATTAATTGAATGAGCAAACACAGTACTTTCTCCAAACTAGCCTCATTTAAATCATGTTTATGAAACAAAGTCTTCTTTAAAAATAATCAATTCCTTTTTGAGAAATTCTCATGCCTTCTACTCCTTCTACGTTTTCCAACTTCTTAGAATCATGGGCTCTTACTCTTTTTCTTTGATTATTAATGTTACACACAAAGACACACACACTCACATGGGTACAGATATATGAACTTAAATTTTTTAAGTGCAGAATTAAAAAATTCTGACTTTAGTGCTACACATATGCAAAACTGTTTAAACCCAGACATTTTGGAGTTGGATAACATACCAGGGGGCTCATTTCTGGAAAAGACTGATTTTTTTTTTCTCTTCACAACCATCTAGTGGTTGGGACTTGTTATATTTTCACCATCCACACTGGCATGTCAGTGAGCATTCTTATTTTTCTGATCTTGTCTAGGCAAACATGTTGGTGAGCATGAGCAGTGGTTCACTGTAATGTATGGAAGAAACTGCTACTCAGAAAATGTCCCCATCTTCTGTCTCATATAATCTTTCCTTCCCCTTTTCTGTGATGTTCACTGAGCCTTAGGTATGAGAGTTGCATTGTATCAGCTCAGGTTGGGCACTTGTGTTGGCTATTCTCTTCATTTTGCCTAGTTGTGGCTTTCTGTAATGACCTCTGTCTGTTGCAAGGAACAAGTTCCTTTGATGAAGAGTGAGAGATACAGTTGATTTATGTTTAGAAAGATAAATCTGTAGAATTCATCTAGAAATCAAACCAATTTGGAGAAGGGGCAATGTAGGTTCTCCATTAGGGTCTTCACTCATATCAGCCTGGTGTGGGACAATTGTATTCTTTCAATTATATTTTAAATAAACACTGATTGGTCAGTATGCGGGCAAGAAGTATAGGTGGAGCCACCAGACAGGAAGTATAGGCAGGACAACCAGGCAGGAAATAGAGGCAGGTCAATGAGAACAGGAGAAGTCTGGGAAAAGGGAAGCTCCCTCTGCAGTCCTGCCCAGACACAGAAGACTGAAGGTGTGACCTGCCCATTTGAAAAAGGTACTGATCCATGTGGCTAACATATACTAGAATAATGGCTTAGTATAAGATATAAGAGTTAATAAGAAGCCCAAGCTAGTGGGCCAATCAGTTTATGATTAATGTAGAATTCTGTGTGACTTTTTTGGGAATTAATGATCGTGAAAACCGGGCAGAACAGGACCTGGTGGGCAGAAAACCTCAGACAACACAAGCCCCGGGGAGAGTAAGCAGTACATGGCATGAATTCTTTCCTACTGAGTGGGCCTTAAGTCACTGTAAGGGCCATTGGAGACATCTCGTCATGTTGGTCATATGTTCACAGGCATTATACCTGGGTAAACCTATTGCTGACTTTTCTCACTTACAGGCTTTTGCAGCCCCTTTCAGTACTCCAAGAGCTAGTTCTTAGGAAGAAGATTTTAAGGGTATTTCTATTGGCCTTTTCTAAGTGTTGTTTCTGAAGTGTGGTCATCTTCAGCAATAAGACCTCAACTTTTGGAGGCAACCAAGGTCTACAGTAATAGTCTATACTGCTTTGAGTACCTTTTGGAACATACTTCTAACAATCTGAAAGGAGATTTTCACAACTAGCACTGGGGGTTTTGTGAATATATGGCTTTAGGGGAGAGTATTGTCATCACTAGTGGTATAATTTCATTTAAACTATATACATTTATAAATTCATGAATTTATCTTATATATTACAAAGTAACTAATTTATGTTATTGCTAAACATGGATGTTCAAAAGGTATGTAGGTTTGATTGCAATGCAAGTTCTTGTTTTATATACTTTGCTGACCTTTGTTTGGTTTCCTTGACTATACCTCCTTTTCCCATCATTTGTTAAATAGAAAGGAAAACAATGTTACAGGACTATGATGAGTATAAAGAACTGTACTTTTAAGTATAAATTACATAAAAAGCAGATTAATAAAACTTCACGGTATCCCATTTATAGCCCTTGAAATAACTACCTGTCACACAAACTTTCTATGACTTTTTTACACTTCCTTTTCCTCTAGGATGCCTGAAATACTGTATGTATTCAATTTCATGTTCACTTTTCTCAGTTTGAAAATATTGAGGAGTCACTAAATTATTGAAATTAATTTTCATAAACAATTTAAAGCATATACAATGTTTATTAATTAACAATTTGTCCCCAGTGCATCTAAGTTTGTCATTCTTCATATTTTACTGTTTTTTAAAGTTATTTTTAAAAGTTATTCAGTGCAGTTTTCCTTGGAATAATACACAAAACATTTTCTACCTCTCCAAATACTGGTTAACCTTAATTTCAGTGCTGTTATTTATGGTATCGTATGGCAGATTTTGCAAGACATGTATTCTATAAACGAGTAGGCATAAACACACCATTATATTTCATCATTCTTTAAAGTTTGTAATCTTTTATTTTAATATTTTATTGGCTACTTATGATAAAATTATATTGGAGTATACAAAACAAAAAGGACAATTTGAATTCTTACAGCAAAAAAAGGTGTGGGCAGGGAGAGGAACTGATCTGGCTTCACAGTTTATTTAACTTAGCAAGTGTTTGTGATGGTAAACTGTATAAAAGGGAACAGATTCAATGTTGCTAAAGACACAAAGTGAAGTAAATAGATGTGTTACATTATAGCAAAACCATTTATGTTTATCAAAATAACATATTCAATATTTAATTTCCAATAATATTAGTGATGCAGAGAGTACTTAGATCCTTTCAAGTAATATTGGTACCTAGGCATTTGTTATGGCTCCAATCTGAATTGCAGTAACACACACACACACACACACACACACACACACACAAACTTGTACACAAAATGGTTAAACTGGATTTCAACATTAGATTAGGAATTACTCAGGAGACTAAATTCTGTGGTTGTATATTGGGGTTATTAGTGGGAAGGTATGAATACCCATTCAGAATGTGAACATCTGGAGACCCAGAAGAAAGAAAAAGGTGTGTAGGACGTTGCTCTCTCTGTACGCTTCATGATTGTGGCTGCACTGTGACCAGCTTTCCATATTCCTGTTCCCTTTCCTTCCTTATTATGGATATTACTCTCAATCAGTGAGTCTGAAAATGAGCTTCCTTCCCTTCTTTGGTTTTCTTAGATACTTTAACAGATCAAAGGGAAAATTAGCTAACATGCTCCCAATGTGCTATACATTCAACACTTGATCCCTAGTACCATATTTAAAAATGGGATTTCAGACAACAGTTTGAATTGAAAAGTCAGATCTAACAATTCTAGATTTTGATGGATTTGGGGAATCACTCCTGAATGGACTATAGGGAAGTTATGAAAACTGTGTCAGGATTTGTAGAAGTTGAATTTTGAGGATATGCCTTTGAAGGATACATTTTGTTCTGGGCCCTGTCAAGTACAACATGAACACCAATTTAGCTATAATATTACACTGCCTCTTTCACTTATTACACTTGAAAATATTGATATAATGTCATATATCTACAATTATGTTTTGTTGCAGGCTCCTAATAGATCTGTGTTTATGCGTATGAGTATGTGTGTGTACATGTATGTGTGTTTGTCCACATGTATGTGCACATTAAGAGGCCTACTATACTTCTCAATTGTTTTCTGCCTTAATCCCTCAAGTCACACTCAGTGAGACTTGGACTTGTTTTTTTTTTTTTTTTTTTTTGGTAGGCTATTGGTTAGCAAACTTGAACCATCTTTATGTCTCTACCCTCCTCCCCCAGAGCTCTAGGATAATAAGAGTGCATTGTCATGAATGGGTTTCTGAGCCATTTACTCAGTTCTTAACAGAGTTTTTAAAGGTAACATTTGAGTTAAGCTTCAATTACAAGTAAGATTTCGAAGGGATGACATGAAGGTTTTAGTCAATATAGGATAGAAATATTCTAGCTGCGTTGATGGTATGAGGAATGGCATTGCTTTAAGACTCAAGCAGAGAGAAGAGGGACTTAAAAATAGCAAGAATTCTGAGTGTGGGAAATATTCTAATATGGAAGAAATGGAAATTAAACAGAGAGGATATAAAAGAAGAAATTCTACAGTAATGAGAACACCTTAAAACTTTGCACAGGATGAAGCTCTAAAAGCTTAGCCTACCTGACAAAGTGTGACAGCCTAATCCCTGTGAGGACTTTGAAGAGGTCACCAAAGCTGTCTGAAGCCAGAGAACTGTGACTCCCGAGCCCTAGAATCAATCCCCACTGGGCATCAGGGCCGCCAAGGGAGGTTCTGCTTAAACAGCCTGCAAGAAATCTTTCTTAATATTTGGGGCTGTAAGTGACAGTACATGTTGTCAGATACCCCATTATGACTGTCTCCCAGTGAAAGAAAGAATGTGGTTTCTTTATAGCCTTGTCACTGTCAAAATATAACCAGAAGCTTCCAGATTATAGTTAACTTAAGTAACTTCATTCTTTAGAAGGTGAAACAGAAGATGAAATTTCTGTCTTAATGTGTGGCAGAAAAATGAAGAGGTGAACTCTCAGTTTGTTTTTAACCAAGTCCATCTTGAACAGTGAGAAAAGAAGCATCAAATACATTTATATGACAACTAGTGTGTGCTTAGCCAAAAAGCAAGGTGACAGTTTTAAGAAAAGAAACAATCTCAAGAGTTAGACAGAATTATGTCCTTGGCCTTCAGAATAACATCTTAGCTGCGTGTGACTGCTTCTCTCCGCCCCTGATCTGTGGTATTTGTTAAATGTATTGTAGCTGTATACCACTATACATTTAAACCCTTCTTTGGGATCCCTTTTGAACCCTTTCAGAGTGGCACCCTTAACTCTAATGATTCCTTAAGCTTGAGTCTTCCACCAGGAAATTATTACTATATTTGTAACATCAGTCTGAGACTATTTTAGAAAATTGGTAACTAAGCCTAGTGCTAAATTAGCCATCAATGTCTTCTCTCCACATGATGTCCTAGATTAATGCACTTTATAAACTTTGCAAGCTTAACCATGTTTTTTCTTTGAAAGTCATTACATGGGTTTTATTCAACATTGAAATGATCAGTGTGTTCATTGGGTCCAGATAATGTTTGTCAAATAGTTAGAAAGAGAAAATAAACTACAGTATGGCAAATAATCCAACTCAAAGAAGTAATTTGGTGGTGGTAGGGATTGGCTTAATAGGGCTAGAATTTCCAGATTGACAGCTTTTTTAAAATATAAATAGAAAAAGAGACAAGAATTAACTTAAATAAAAGTTAATGTAACATTAGGTTTGCAAATTTAATGGAATAGTGAGAACTTGAAGTTTACATTGAAAAGAAAAATCCAAATTATATTCTTTCATTGTGTGTGATTGTTCACACATACTTTGCATTTCTAGAATTACTACTGGTTATAATGCTCTTCATCATAAAACTGATGATTTATAATTTATTTCTTTTATTTTTGCACCCAAGAGCCTGTCTAATCATAAGAAAATAGGCTTTGGAACACAATTCTAATTTCTAAACAATTTTCTTTTGCTTTTACTTGTTATAAAACTATTTTTTTCTGGGACTGAACCCACAGATTGATGAAAATTTAGTGCCCACTCTGAATTTGAGCTGCTGGCCCAGACCCTGTGTTTTATTTTATTTCTTCTTTAAGTGAAAGAAAAGGATGAGCTTGTAGACCAACTGATTGTCCCAACAAAAGACAGATGATATGTATTCTATTCCTCTTTATTATTTTTCTTCTATGACTAGTTATTATGTATTGCCCTTACATAATACTACCTAACACAAATATTTCAAATTTTTGCCATAACTTTAGGTTTCAAGCAACACTAAAACAATGAGGAAAGATATATTATATTTAAATTTTCCCGTGAAGTTTGCTGTAAAGAGAGAACAAAACCAATTCAGTTGAAGAATTACTAGGGTATATCAACTGGCTATACTGAAACTCTGAAGAAGTTCAACAACCAAAGTTTAAAGGGCAAGTAGGAAGCAGAGGTTCATCTCCCACAACTAGCTTTTATAGTCTGGTATTTCTAATGTCAACAAATATTCCAAAGCTCTCAGCAGACCAAGAATCTCAGTCACCATTTCCTTTGTGGCAATCAGGTATTTCAGTTTATTAAGGAAACTTGACTTAATTACTATTGAATAGTCATTTCAAATTATGACTAATTCTCTCCAGGATAATATAATAGAGATAAAGAATTAAGATATTTCCTGGCCCTGAACTTAGTTTGTCCACTTCCTTAATACTGTTTTCACATATATTTGCAAAGTAATTTAGCTGACATTTAATCATTGTTATAATAAAACATAAAATGGAGATAATTAACATGTCTATAATTGTTGGCAAAAAATAGAATTTGAAAGAAAATAAAAACAGGATATGCAGCCTTTGTCAGCAGATCA
>NC_022027.1:16622660-16632216 GCF_000317375.1 Microtus ochrogaster
TAGGGGGGAGAGTGGGAGGAGTGGGAGGCTGGGAGGAGGCGGAAAATTTTTTTTCTTTCTTAATAAAAAAAAAATGTGGAACTGTAAAAACAGGATATGCAAAGAAAATATAATTTGTGTGAGGAAATTATGATTTGTAATAAAAATTGGTAAAATATAACATAAAAAAGTAATCCTATATTTTTAAAATTTGAATACCCACAGGCTTGTCTCATTATATTTATATTGCTGCAACATTAAGACTTAAAGTGAATACTTGTTGAAGAAAGGAATTTTATTTAGCTAAATGTTCTGGAGGTTCAAGTGTCCAGTGATGTCTTTGTTCATATCTTCTGAGAACTCTGTGGTAAGAACAGGCATAGAAGGATCAAGTATTCGGACAAAAAATCAGAGACCAGAAAAAATATGCTCTGCCTGTGTTGATAATAGCCCACCCATATGAGTATACACCATACATGAGTCTCCCAGGATCAATCTCTCCAGTATGACTGTCATTGATGACTAGGTCCATCGCCTCCCAGAAGAGCCAAACTAAAGACCAAGCTTCCACACATGACAGTTTAAGGACACAAAAGTCGTGAGTGATACTAGAGTCAAAAATGAGATAAAATTTATAGAAGGTGATAAGTTTTAAATCTGTTAGTTTCTGATATAAATTTTATTGATTGTCTTTATTTATTGATTCTATATTTTAAAATTCTTGTCAAATGAACAATGGGGTGAGAAATACAAAATTTTGTAAATAAAATGCATTTTTAAATCACACAAATTATGACCCCTTTTTCAAGAAAAAATGTATTATTCAAGACTATTTCTTTTCTTTATTATTGTACATTTAAAAAGTAGATTTACTTTGTGATATGAGTTAAAGGAGTCAACACAAATCTTTCGTGTTCTCTCCTGTCCAATGATCATATTATTTTTCTGAGTATTATGAATGCTTGTTGTTTGTATTACACTAAAAATTTTTTGAGAATTACTCCTCTCTTTCTTCTCTGTTATAAAGATTTGTCCAAAATAATGCTGTAAAGTTTTCACCATATAAATAGAGGAATGTATTAAAGAAAAAAAGCCAGCTGTACCTTTGGACACATTTTTATATTTCACATATATCTAAAACCGTGACCCATTTTGAGAGTTTGGAGATTTCAGTAAGATGTTGCACATTGATATTTCTTCTTTTAATGACAGAAATAAGTGAGGCTTCTGAACCTGGCATAACTCCATCAATAGACATGGTGAAGGGTCTGGGAATCACATCACCAATTCTGCCTTATGAAGGCCAAGACAATGGTACACAAAAAGACAATAAACAAAATGTTGCATAGAACAGTTTAGCTCAAAAGGAATGTGATGCTCTCAAGTTGAAACACTAGCTAATGACTTATGAAAAGTTATTTAAACATTTTGAATCCTAGTTTCCATACTCTAAATATTAAGTTAGTCAACATTTTATTAAAAATTACAAGTTTCTAACACAAGACAACTACTCAAAAATGTGTTTATTTATTATTTATCTTATTTATTATCATACTATATTATTCTATTTAAAAGGATTATGGGTGGGTGATGGCTCAGTAAAGACACTGGCTGCAAGGTGACCTGAGTTTGACACACAGGACTCACATATAAGTTGTCCTCTATTTCCACATACTTTTACACACACACACACAAAACACACACACACACACAGACACACACACAACACAGGTTAGATGCACATGGTCTCAAACAATAAAAAAATTACATGGCTCAACAAAAAGTTCTTAAAGTAAGAAAACCTTTTCAAATGCATTCTTTTTTTAAAATATTTATTTATTTTGTATACAACATTCTGCCTTCATATATGCCTGCATGCCAGAAGAGGGCACTAAACCTCATTACAGATGGTTGTGAGGCACCATGTGGTTGCTGGGAATTGAACTCAGGACTTCTGGAAGAGCAGCCAGTGCTCTTAACCTCTGAGCCATCTCTCCAGCCCTTCAAATGCATTTTTATGCCTTCTTTAAACCAGGTATAGAGGTGGAGTGAGGAGCAGCAATCAGACTTTAAGTTTTCACTTTTCTCTAAATGATTTACTACTAGTCTATATTATTGATTGTCTCCTGTAGGAGGAGGTTTCTTTTGTAAAGGCAGTGAAAACAGTATTTTAATGGCTGTGATATCCTGGTATTATGTATTGAAACAATAGACTCACCCATTATTTGGCCTAAAAGTTAAAAGTTTTTGACTCGGACCAGAATATAGAGTGGAGTGAGGTATTCAATGTTAGAGTATCAAAAACAAGTTTATAAGTTGTGATTTTGATTTTGTATACCAGAGATTTGCCTTGATATGGGGTTTCCTGTGATGTTCTCAGTTCTGTCACCCTTTACTGAAATCCAGACACACCAGGAGTGGGGTTTCAAATGACATTTGATGAGTTATAAATCTAAAAATTAAAGTGAACTTTCTGAACTCAAATAAATTATTTGTTATTAATGTTTCAGGGAACTTTGAGAAGCAGTTGTTAACTCTAAAGAAAAAAATAAGCTTAACTTTAGCTTTTCTTTTTTTAAAAATTTCTTTTCCTTTTTTTTTTTTTTAAAAAAAAAACACACTATCTTTTTCATTTAACATACCAATCTCATTTTCCACTCCCTTCCCTCCTCCCATGCCTTCCACCTAATCTCCAAACCACCCCCCATCCACTCCTCAGAGAGGGTAAGGCACATTGCTTTGGGAAAGGTCCAAGGCCCTCGCTACTATATCTAGGCTGAGCAAGGTATCCACCAACCTATGTTTGTTCCTTCCTAGTCCAAACTAGTGGCACCAGGATTTTTCCTTAGTGCTTGTACTGACTTTTTGCAAACCTATGTTTGTATCCCTAACATGGTCTTGATCTGTTTGCTTATATTCTCATTCCTCCCACTCTTCAACTGAACTTCAACAGAACTCAGTCCTGTGCTCTACTATGGGACTCTGCCTCTGTTTCTGTAAGTTGCTGGAAGAAGGTTTTATGGTGATATTTGAGATACTCATCAATCTGATTATATGGCAAGGCCAATTCGAATACCCTCTCCTCTAATGCTCAGCTAAGACCCATTTCAGGGTCTTAGCTGGGTTCAGGGAATCAACCTACTTCAGGACCCAGCAATACCACTCTTGGATATATATATATACAAAAGATGCCTATCATACTACAAGGATATCTGTTGAACTATGTTCATAGCAGCATTATTTGTAATAGCCAGAACCTAGAAAAAAAACCCATGTCATTTAAATTTATCATCATGTAAATTCTTTAATAGTTATGCTTCCTACAGTAAATTTTTATTAATTGCATGTGTATATGCTTATGGGTATGGTGTATAATGTATACTAGACTTTTACTAACATATGCATTTAAATTTCTTATGACATAACCTATAATCCAAAATTTAGTAGTGGAGGCAGGAAGAACAGATTTCAAGGGTCCAGAAAAAAAAAAAACTGATTCTTGCTTGGGTTATATGAGGCCCTTATCAAAACCAAAACCCAAACAAAATAAAATTATTTTTGTTGCCTAAACATGTAAAGAGGGACAGTTAGATGACTCAGCAGGACACATGGGACAGAAATAGAGAGCAGCTCCTGCAAGCTGGCCTTTCACATCCCTATGTGCCATGGAATGTATGCGAGAGTGTGAGCATATGGGACTTAACAATGTCAGTTGCTATTCAATTGTTGTTTTAAGATAACATAAGCAATGAAACATGGAGAATAAAGTTTATTAGGAAACATAGTTTCAGTGGTCAAATTCATTACCGTCCTGCCAGGGAGAATGGAAGAAGGCAGGCAGGCGTGGAGCTCACAGCACTATTTGACAGCAGGTAGCAGAGGGAGAAAAGGCTAACTGAAAATAGTATGGGGTTTTGAAACCTCAAATCCTGCCCCCAGGGACACACCTCCTCCAACAAGATCATTTCTAATCCTTCCCAAATAGTTCCACCAACAGGGCAAGAAATAATCAAACGTATGAGCCTAAGAAATATTACTTTGATGTGTGATTCCCCTCTGTATGCCGTGCATACCGTTGGTGAATAAAGAAACTATCTTAGCCTATTGGTAGGGCTCACTTAGGTAGGCTGGGGAAAATAAACTGAATGCTGGGAAAAAGGAGGCAGAATCAAGAGAAGCATGAAGCTCCCCGGAAGACAGATGCCAGAGCCTTGCTGAAAGGCCACGACCTCGAAGTGAGGCACAGATTAAAGGAGATGGGTCAAATTAAGGTGTAAAAGCTAGCCAAAAAGAAGTTAGAGATAATAGGCCAATAAGTGATTTAATTAATACAGTTTCTGTGTGATTATTTCGGTTCTGTGTAGCAGGAACAAATAAGCAACCACCTTACAACACTATTTTGAATGGAAAGAAAACATGAACATCAAAACTTGTGTTTACTATAAAATACTACCCTTGGGGCTTGGGTGGTAAGATACTGTCTCTTTCAAAAGATATATAAACGTGCATGGGTTTGTTTTAATTCCTTTAGATCACATGGATACACTTTTCACAAGCAGTTAGGGATGGTGAAACTAATTACTTTTATCTATTAATGGAAAATAATTTTTAAAAATTCACCTCATTATTCAAAATGTCTCACTTTTAGAGATGTTATTATTTTTAAGATCACTTTATCAAAACTAAAATATAGCATTTTCATTTTACTCTGCAGAAAACATTGTAGGAGTCACCAATCAATAAATTTGTAACATACTTTCTCCAGTATTTTTTTTGTTTTTTTTAAAATAATATAGTAGTTTTAGGACAAACTATATTCTCTTATCAATCATAGATCAAGATTTAAATTAAACTTTATTCAGGCCTTTAAAAATCTTTAGGATAATGTAGTTTTAATCAAAAATAATATTTCAGTTAAAAGTTAAACATTCTGTAAGTTTTGTCATAAGTCGTGTCTGCATAGGAAATTCTTAAAATATCTTATAGTGTTACCTCTATATAAATATTTACATGAATTTGTGGATTCACGTAAATTGGTGCTACTTTTATCATAAACATCTTGTAATATCATGGTTGTATTTGGCACTGCAAAGGAACCATGTGTTTTTAGGATGACATTTCTGTGGCAAAATACAATCCCTTTAACACAATGAAGTTGTCTATGACAAAAATAGCTGCACAACATTTCTGCTTTTACCTTAATTGAAAATAATTTTGATGAAGTTCAAACTTCTTCTGCATTGCTGAACTAGCCTCATAGAAGGTATTCAGACAGCCCATAAGGCTCAGGGTCACTGTGTGGTTAGCTCAGTTCTCAATTTTATTAAATCTTTAGCATTGGCAGTATTGGTAATTCCACACAATATAGAAATTTCTAAAATTTTAGTTTCTATGTCTATTTTTGAAGATATAATTTCAATTCAATTGCTGTTTCTACATTGAAATAAGAAGAAACTATAAAATAAATGACTTTCTTGAAGCTTTCATACAAACAAAATATTTAAATTTTCTTCTCCCTATAATTTCATTTTGTTTCACCCTTGTCATTTTATATGATAATAACAACTGTTAATGCTTATATTGTGCACTCCTAAGACACTCTCAATCATGATCTATTTTTGTTTCTTTTTTATCATTATTTGGTAAGTTTTAATTATCTTTCTTTTGCTTCTTTTATGTCATGTCTCCCTCTTTTCTTTCTTATTTTACTTGGTAACTGAGATTATAAAAAAATTAGATTCATATCTTCTTAAGTGAAGCATCTTACAAGAAAGTCTGACTAAGATATCAAAAAGTGTTCTGAGGATAACTGGCATCCACAGAAAGCTCTTCAAATCCATGAATAGAATTCCCTCCTTACTGCCTTTGTCATTGAAATGTGAATTCTCCATGAGGACATCATAGGTGACCATGGGGTCAAGAGGAAAATGCATCACTCTCTAGAGAGAACATTGCAATGTTTGTGCTGATTGTAATTGACATTCCAAATATGGATATTCAAAATGACTCAGAAATATCCTCTTTATGTGTATGACTTTGAGAAAAAAAAAAAAACCTTTCATCTGGTTTGTGGGATGAAAATACTAAAAGCAATTAAGTCTTTCCTCCCCCCCCATAGAAATAATGTAGATGATTCTTTTTTGTCAAAATGTCTTAGTGAAGCAGTCTCTTAATTGCAAGTTAGTCTAGACATTTTGCTATATTCATTTCAAGCCACACCAAGGAATTCCCTAAAGAAAGTAACAAATGAAAATCATGTAATAACCACCAATTCTTTCTCTTGGCCTTTTATGTTAAATAAGACAGAAAGAAAGATACTCAGCTATCTCTGTCTAAAAATTATAAACTATTTTTATCTACAGAAGGGAGATGGGTAAGAAGGTAAAGGAAAGAACCAAGAGAAAAATGCTAAAAATCAAATGTATCAGCTAGACTGTTAATATAAATGCACAGTATTGATTACATTTCCATAAGATAGTCCAATCATGTAGGTTTGTCAGTTACAGGTATTTCCTTCCTTTTCAAAAGATCCTTGATCTGCTAGAATCTGGTGATTTGGTTTCCTTTTTTGAGATCCATTATCTTACCAAGAGATGTTACTTATCTCTTATCATCAGTTTCCTCCCAAAGCATATGGGTGAAATATCTTTATCACAAGAATACCAAACAGAAAGAGCCAGCTACACAGCATTTAACTACATTTAGACTTTGATTTGTTTTTGTATGCTGAAACCCCAACAAAAAAAGTTTAATGTTTTTAAAAAAAAAAGGAAGAAGAAATGTCTTGGAAAGAGATTGTTGCTCTGAATAGATCCTAATCATTTTCTTTCACATCTCAGTTGAAAAATCTGGTAGTCCCAGTTTATGTGGGAAAAATCTTAAATTATAAAATTATTTTAATATTCAATCCCTCACATACAGACCTCTTAACAAGTAAACTATTTCATCATAAACTTCTAAGTTGTTAAACAATTGTTTCTACTTATTCAGTATTTGTGTGTGCTTGCATGCATACTTGCATGAGTTTACTTGCACAAAATGCATACAGTTGCCAGTAAGGCCAGGGGGCTTCAGAGAATTCCTTGGAAGCGAGACAGAGTAAGTTCTGAGCTGGTTATTCTGGGGACTTGGAGATGAACAAGGTCTTCTAGGGGAGCAGCTCATGCTCTTAATTACTGAGTTGCCCTTCCAGCCCTCTAAATCATTTTTAGTTTAAAGACTGCTATCTTTTTTGACTACAATCACCTCTGTTTTTCTTGTAAGGTCACTAAACTCGTGTGTGTGTGTGTGTGTGTGTGTATGTGTGTGTGTGTGTGTGTATGTGTGTGTGTCTGTGGGTGTGTGTGGTGTGTATTATTGTGTGCACATGTGTACTTGTATGTGTTATTTTTAGTACCTATTACATATTAATGCTAACATTACTATGTTAACATTACTGTTAAAACTTTCAGAAAGTTCATGATTTTTATTTTGTTAGAACTAATATTCACAATATTCTACAGAATTCAAAATTCATTATTGACTACTATTTGTCACTGCTTATAAAAAGTCCTCAGAGAAGAATCGTAAATATTTCAGCTAAAAATTTTCAGCTTATCCAATTTCTTTTTTACATACATAAAGAATTAACCCCACATGTGAAATATTTTCTGACACTGATTATTTAGGACATTCCAACTCGTTATAAACACTTAATGGATAGTCGGACACTATCGCATACTTTAAATGAAGTCCGTTCTGTTCCTGAAACACTGAATTATAGATTGATGATACATGATCCATTGTGTTCTTACTGTTGATGTAAATTAGCATGTGGTCTTTAAGAGAGTCTCATTATGTGAAAGGACAGCTTTGACCTCATAGCCTCTCCTCTGCCTTGTGTGTCATGACATTGTAAACTAAATGGATGCTTCTTCGTGCCAAGTATTAGCATTCTACTTATTCTTTGCTTTACACTACAGTGATACAGATCAGCATTCTCTCTCAAGTGTTGCCTTCTTCAACTCTGAGCCTATTCTGTTTAATGACTGCAAAATTCTGAATCTGCTAGTGCCCATGTCAGAGGAGCAGCAGGTAGCAATTGACTTCAGGAGATTGGTCCACCAGCAATCAAGGCACTGATGGATGAATCTCAGATAGGCAAGGCTCCAAGGGTTTTGGCCCCAGAATGACTCTTGCTACGGTTGTGTCTTTTCATGTTTGTTGCTGTCATTATTCTCTGGTATCTGGTGTGTGAATGGGCTTTGGGAAATCAGTCAATGTAGTGCTATTATCACACTGAAATATCCTGGTTTACTGGGCAATTTTACTTGTGGATTATGATAAAGATGATTTTCTCCTAAACTGTTCCATTTAACTGAAGTTTTATAGACTAATACTGCTAGTATAAATAAGATTTTGAATATTGAGGGTCTTTAATAAATATTGCAAGGAATTGTGATGAACTTTAGATTACTGGGAAAATTCATATGGTTAGAAGCAAGATATGGTCTTGCACCTACACCCTGATAAACCAGCAGCTGCAGAGGATAGAAAATAAGAACAACGAAATGTCACACAGCTATTTTCTCTTGAGTAACCATTTAGACTGTGGCTTAGGCTAATGATTAAGAAACACAATTTAGTCCATGAAACCCAGGGAACTCAAGTTCATTAAAGGAGGTAATATGCTAAAAAGAAGATCAAGGAGACTATATTCTTATGTCATTTGGAATTTTCAATGAAAATATTTAACAGTGTTATTAAGAGAAAAATACTTGTTAGATAAAAAGTTGTGAAAAACAAAAATAGAGCTGAATAAGCATATGATGGGCACATCAGATGACCAGCAGGTCTGGCATTATTTATTACAAATAGCATATATGAAAACTCCACACAAGCAGTATTATTGCCAAAGTTTCCTCCCTCCATGAAGTTGACATCCACAAACAAACCTGACTGAGTAGCTCAGTTAAGGGAAACACCACATCAAAAGACTGGGAGGGTTCAATCAATCTCTGAGCAAAAGTTGTAATGCTTTTATTGCCTCTGGCATTCTTAGATTGTAAATAGACTTGTTTTACAAGTAAAAATTCAGTACATGGGATAGGAATGCACATGTACATAAATGACTTCCTAATTTGGGTTTGTTTGTTTATTTATTTATTTATTTATTTATTAAAGATTTCTGTCTCTTCCCCGCCACCGCCTCCCATTTCCCTCCCTCTCCTCCAAGTAAGTTCCCCCCCCCCTCAGCCCGAAAAGCAATCAGGGTTCCCTGTCCTGTGGGAAGTCCAAGGAACCCCCACCTTCATCCAGGTCTAGCAAGTTGAGCATCCAAACTGCCTAGGCTACCACTAAGCCGGGATGTACTCACTAATTTGGGTTTTTTATTGGCTCATACTGATGTGTGAGCAAGGAGGAAGGAAGTTAGGGATGGTTTTATTACGTGAAGACTGATGCAGGTTGTTCAGCACAGAGATGGATGGAGATAGAGACAGAGACCCACATTGGAGCACTGGACTAAGCCCCTAAGGTCCAAATGAGGAACAGAAGGAGGGAGATCATGAGCAAGGAAGTCAGGACCTCGAAAGGTGCA
>NC_022027.1:16632837-16633749 GCF_000317375.1 Microtus ochrogaster
AGGAAGTTTATTGTAAAGTTGTATATTTTAGAAATCTCAGAAGCTGCACCCATAAATGTTTACCTTCCTAAGCATAAGCTGAAAAGGAACAACAACAATACATGTACTAAAGCAGACTGGGGAAAGTTGGTGAGACTTTATCTCTAAACAAAGCACTACAGGCATCTAAAGAATGAATGGAGAGAACAGAAATAGTCTTTCCTAGAAAAGAACATCAATTGTTACTAGTACCCAATATTCAGACACTTGTATATATACACATTATATATATAAAACATTATGCTTACTAAAAAACAGGTCATACTTATATATTTAAGAGCAAATAGATAAAGTATTACTGAAAAATAGTTCGTTAATTTGAGAATGAACTAGAAGGAATATATGGGAAAACTTTGAAAGAGAAAAGGAAAAAATGTGCTTTATTTATATATAACCTCAAAAAATAAAAGAAAGGAAAAAAAAGGAAGGAGGAAGGAGGGAAAAGGACAGACTAAATGACTCCAGATCAAATTTGTAACAGCTAGTTCTGGTTAAAGAATTGAAAAGGTGAGATCAGAATCCAAGAAGGGAGTTGAAGTGGAAAGCAAATCCTTGACTGAAGAATACGAGATAACATGCAAAATATTTTCTAAAACCATAAGAGATTCTAGATAGAAGGATCAGAGAAGCAGAGCATGTAGATGATCTTTTTAATGTTGGACCTTCTTTGAATAATGACCTATATACAACCGAAATTTCACTTTAGAAAACAAGTAGCAGGTATTAATTACATAAGATTTCTTGGTTAGGGCTGGTTTTTTTTAATTCATCTTCTCAGTGATAAGATTTTGCCTTTATCTATCTGTCTGCCTATCTATCTATCATCTATCTATCTATCTATCTATCTATCTATCTATCTATCTATCTATCTAT
>NC_022027.1:16634508-16636007 GCF_000317375.1 Microtus ochrogaster
TCTGTGAGTTCGAGACCAGCCTGGTCTACAGAGCTAGTTCCAGGATAGGCTCCAAAGCCACAGAGAAACCCTGTCTCGAAAAAACAAAAAACAAAACAAAAAAAAAAGTACACTGTGCCCATGGCTTAGTTCCTTAGTCTGCAATGCACTATCATGTTGTCTCTGCAGTCATTTTTGACATTTCCTCTTTTACAATAGCCTGCCCTCATTTGCATCCCTCCACATCTAGAGTGCAGTTAAGATAATCAGTTATTACCACTAGCTAGTGTCCTCTCTTAGGAATCACTGCATGTCATGAAGTATGGAAGCACTTGCAAAAAAATTCAAACCACAAGTTTTAAATATTTTAAATACTCCTTAACAAATATTAAGCAGTTTGAAAGTTTAACTTCCTGTTATTAGCTTTTATAGACTTTCCTTAAATTCTCTAAGTTGCGCACTGAAACTTTCTCAAACAACCTACTTCTAATTTTCAATTTGGATGAGAAGAAAAATTATCAATCAGAAAAAAAAAAAAAACTTTTTTGTTTTCCTAGAATGTAGAAGTAAGGGCGCCAAGCCCATGCCAGCTCACCCTCTCTACGTTCAATAGTAAGGTGAATGGAAACTGTCCTTGGCAATGGAGCTCTACTGTCATTTTTCAGAGGGAGACCTAGCATCAGTCTGGGTTTTATAGAGACTTCCATGAGACATCTTCAGCTAAGAGCTCAGTAGAATGCAAACCATTTCCACCACTGGAAGCCTTGTCTGGCCACAAAACATGACCAGTTCAGACTCTATTCTCCATTACTAAGAGTCCTCGCTAGGGTCACCCTCATAGATTTCAGGAAGTTTCCACTGCCCTAGGTCTCCCCACTGACCTCTAAGTAAAACTGTCTTTCCTTCCAACCCCCACCCGTCAGCTGAAGCCTCCTACTCCTGTCTCCAGCTCTTGCCAGTCTAGTCTCAGAATCTATTCTGTTTCCCCTTCCTAGAAAAATCCAAGCTCCCCCTGCCCAAAGTCCTCCTTTTTACCTAACCTCTCTGGGTCAGTGGATGATAGCCTGATTATTGCTGGAGCAATGATGGTACAGAACTTGTGGGAATGACCAAAGTTTAGTTTAACCTGAGGCCCACATCCTCAAGAAAATGCTCTTGTGCTAAACTGCCTGGATGGGCAGGAACCAGAGACTAGATAGCTTAATAAGGTAGAACCAATCATGACTAGCAAAAAAAAAATCAGAAATGATTCCGAATGATATTTTATTATACTCATAGATCAGTGCCTTGTCCACTCTTAGTAAGAGAGACTTCTTCTGGCAGTAGATGAGAGTGGGTACAGAGACCCAGAGCCAGACATGATGCTGAGAGGGAATCTAAATTGGAGGTCTCCATTGGGACCCTTCCCTCCGAGATCCAGGAACCTGTAGAAGATGGGGAGGAAATATTGTAGGAGTCAGAGGGGACACCAGGAGACCCTAGCCCTCTGAGTCAACTAAGCAGGCCTCACATGGACTCAC
>NC_022027.1:16636202-16636994 GCF_000317375.1 Microtus ochrogaster
GAGACTGAAATGTCAAGTGTGGGGCCTGCATGGATTATAAGAAAGTCTTCTGTTTGTATGTTATGACTGTTAGCTTGCTGTGCCTGTGAAAATCCCGACAGTAGGAGCAGGTGCATCCCTGACTCTTTCCTGCTTTAGCAGCTCTTTTCCTCCTATTGGACTGCTATATCCAGCCTTGATAGGAGTACTTTTGTTTTGTCTTTTTTTGTATTTTGCTTTGTCCTGTCAAGCTGTCATTGCTTGGAGACCTGTTGTTTTCTGAAGAGGAGAAGTTGGGGGAATAGGTATGGTAGAAGCAGGAGGTGGGTGGGAGCAACTAGGAGGAGTGTATTGAGGGGAAGCTGTTGTTGTGATGTATTGTGTGAGAAAGCAATATATTTTCAGTTTAAAAAGTTGAAAAAAACTCCTTGATTTTTTTAAAAACTGTGACTTAGAAACAATGACATAGTATGTTACACTGCACATTCAACTTCCAAGTAAATATAGAAAACTAGGAGTCTTGAAATACTTGCATAAGTTATAAATTTTTTCAGATAATTAATGTAAAGTCGGATATACTGTACTGAATATTTGAGCCATCTTTCCCTTCTTCAGTGAGATGTCCTGTATGTGTTCAATTCTCCAAACTCCTTGCATAGGTACAACCATGCTAATTTTATAGTACAATTATTTTTCTTGTTAGAAGTTCACTTAAATAATCACTGTACTCTATTTTATAATTTTATAAATTATTTTATAATTTCCTTTCCACCATTAAGTGGTGGTTTTGCACCAGTGACACTATATTTAAAA
>NC_022027.1:16637713-16642008 GCF_000317375.1 Microtus ochrogaster
CTATCACACACACACACACACACACACACACACACACACACAGTGCAGTGTACTGAGTGAATTCCTTCCTTCTCAAAAGAGCATTCACATTTGACCTCTGAATAAATCATCTAAAATTCTAAGAGCTAAAATTAAATTGTCCTTTCTTTAGTCTAAGGATCAATCTAATTATACTAGAAATTATCGGACTCAATATCCTCTTGGAATAGAGACTTCTACAGGGTGATGTTATGTAAATAAATATATATTCATGGTTTCAAACTGAGTCAAACTAAGTGGATAGAAATTTAATTAAAGGCAAAGTGCTCTCTTTAAAAGAATAAGTATTAAATAATTTTCTGCCATTCGAGGAAAACTGTACCTTATTTCTTCATAGAATAAACTTTTATTAAATTCATAGTCTTGTGTGCTGTATTTTAATCCGCTCCAGAAACAACTTCATCATCTATTTCTGTTCTTATAAATAAATGTGATATACATAACTCACCTTAAATTTAGTAAGATTTTACATGCAAAAAGGAATTAAATTGTCATGTTAACCCTGTTGTGTAAAAGAGCTTGTGAATTTTTTCTTACAATAAATAACAGAAAAGCTAAACAAACACATAAGCAGTGATTTTTATTATACAATAGAGAACTAAGGTTAAAGGGGAAATCTGAAGAGACAGAACACCCTGCTAGGTACCTACAGTCAAAGCTGTTAGAGAGTTAAGTAGCTAAAAGCATATCAATGACAGCATATGTAAACACTTTAGGTTGAGTGTGGACTAGCTGAGTAGTTCTAAACCTTTTGATTTTTTTGCAGCCTTGAATTGTCCAAGAAAGTTAAATATTACCCTAGTTTATTGTATATAAAATATAAGTAAAATTTAAATGTTTATTGATAATAATGAATAATTTCTTTTAAAGAAATTCTTTGATATGTAATTTTATAATGTATAAAAGAAAAATCATATTTGCCTATTATTGAAATAGAAATACTTGTTTATTTTTAGGTAGAGAAATCATGGTTTATTATTTGAAAATGCAGTACACAAACTTGCTTCAATAATTTTTAGAGATGTTTGATATTTGATTTTATAATCATCAATACTGAGAACTCTGCATCTCATAATGGTGTGATACAAAAAAGTAGAATATATTTATTGTTATTTTAGAAATTGTCACTCTGTCCTAATTTTAAGCAAAAATTCATTTAATGATTTTATATGAATCTCAAGTCAGCACTTCAAACATCAACTTTTAAAATGAGAAACTCTAAAATAATATGATCCAAAGACACACCAATTTCATACCCACATGGTAGAAAGTGGTCACAGGAAAACTGCAATATTTCCTTGAAGGTATAAAATTTGTGTGTGCCATGAAAATATTCTTTAACAAAGAAGCCATGACTTATGACCTTATTGACTATCATTTTTTTAGATATAACCCTGACCAATAACCTATATCACCATACAACTTCAGTTATGAAAATATGGAGCCTTCAACCCTATGTCCCAGCCTTTTTGGTATAGGAAGGTACTCTGCAGATTTTTAAAAGGGAATCCTGGATGTCAACCCAGCAACAAACCCTGAAACTACAATATATGCTGCTGGAGCAATGGTGGTGCAGAATTTATGGGAGTGGCCAAGCAATGTCTGGTTAAATTGAGCCCTGCATCCACATAAGTTAAGTCCATGTCCTATACTGCTATTATTGAGCAAGAATCAGAGACCAAATAGCCCAAAGACTTAGTGTAGAACTAAACATGACTGGAAAAAAAATAATGAAATGATTATGAATGATATTTTAATATACTCATAGATAAGTGCTTGTCAACTTATAATCAGAGAGGTTTCCCCTAGCAGCAGATGGGAGTGAAGTATAGACCCACAGCCAAATATTATGCAGAGAGTCTAAATTAGAGATTTCCATTGGGCCCCTACCCTCAGAGACCCAGAAACCCTGTAGAAGAAAGGGATAAAAAATTGTAGGAATAAAAGGGAATGGAGGTTGCCCAAAAATCATCAATCTTTGAAACTGAATAAGCAGGGCTCACATAGGCTCACAGAGACTGAAATGGCAAACAGGACACCTGCATAAACTGGGACAGTTCCTCTGCATATATGTAATAGCTGTTAACTTTGTGTTTATGTGAGAATTCTAACTATTGTGTAAAGTATACCTCTGAATCTGTTGCATGCTCTTGAGGCTCTATTAGGATACCTTATACAACCTCAATATGAGGGATAGTTCTTTTGTTTTCATATCCTGTTTGTCATCTTTGGTTGTTGTCTCTTGGAAGCTTGCACTTTTCTGAGAGGAAATGGAGAGGGGAATGAACCTGGGGAATGGGGAGATGATGGGAAGTTGGGAGGAGTGGATTGAGGGGATACTGTAGTCAGAATGCCCTGAATGAGAGAGAAATCCATTTTCAAGGAGAAAGAATAAAAAGTAGCCAGCTGTAAGATTGAAACTGAAAATAATTCCTCTCTAATAGAAACTATTAATAAACCAGCTCATATTTGCCTCCAAATTTCTACCCACTGCCAAATATATAATATAGATGTAAATTGTACTATTTAAACAATATAACATCATAAGGAAAAAATCATATATGTATTGTCGAGGCCCAAAAATGTGAGCCTAATTACCTCCTGTAGATGGTCAGAATATGCAAACATACTTCAATTCTTCTTTTGTAATATGAGGTTATCTGGGGAGTAGCTGCCTTCAGGATTCTTGGTCTAGGGTGGCTTTACTGCCTAGACAACAGAATGCTAATGATTTGATGCCTTAAAGTGTTAAAGCAAATTACTGGTCGAGTTATCCTCTGTCTCATGTTATAAAAGTCCTTTGTTTCCTTCTCCCTGCTTTTGTATTAGGTATAAAAGCATATGGAAAATTAAACATGGGATGATTTCAGTATTCACTGGAATACCCTCCTAGTACTGTTCTATGATTTCTGTTTTATTATTTTCACAAACATCTTTGTATTCTTTACTAATATTTCTAAATCACAATGCCCCTATGCTGGCAAAAAGTATTTTTGTCAAGGCCGGTCCCCAATAATGTATAGGAATTTTTAAGACACTGAAGCATGGATTTAGATTTACTTGTTGAGCAAAGTTTTGCCTTATTATAAAACTTTCCCTCAAATTTTTATTTTGTGTTGTATCTGAACTCTTTCTCTGATGTTCAGCACCACTTGAAACTGTATATAGAGCTTTTGATGTAATCTCTCTGTCTGTGAGAACTCTCCAGACTTAAACACCTGGGAAAGTTTGTACTCAAAAAGGATAAAAGGCATACAATCTATATGAAGAATGATACTTAGGAATTTACAAATTCATGGCAAGATAAAATAGGGGCATGTAAAGGACTTGGATACTCCGCTGCTTATGGAGAAAAGCAACTGTGAACCACAAACAAGCTACTAATCACAAAAGCATGGTTCTCACAGTGAAGTAAAATCATAAATATGTCAGTTTATGATACATAATGGAACAAATTCACTTTAAAAACTAAGTATAACTTATACCAAAAACTTAAAAAAGAGAAATATTCATAATGATTACTATCAAAAATAGCACAAGTATGTGTCTATCTTAGTTAGGGTTTTTTGTTTTTTTTTTTTTTTTTTTTTTTCGAGACCGGGTTTCTGTTGTGAGGAGCTGTGGGCCTCTTCCCACATATAATCATGAATGGAAAAAAGTGTCTACTTCTCCCATTCTTTTCCTACCTATTAGTGGAGTTTTTATCATCAATATTACTGACTGTGTTTTTGAATCTTAAGACAGTTACATGACTTTTGTCTTTTATTCTGTTAGTGTGATACATTGTGCTTATTGATTTGCATATGTTCAATCATCTTGACATTCTTGGTAAACCTCACTTGATTGGGTTCAATAATCTTCTCATTGTGTTTCTGTATTTCGGTAATATTTTGATAGCACTTCGTCTATAATCATAGTTATTGATGTATAATCTGCTTTGTTTCCTATATGAGAGTAAAGCTGACCCTATCTAATGTAATCACAAAATTGCCTTCCTTGTCAACTTCAGCAACCTTTTGAGGAAAATAGAGGGTATTTCTTTAATAGTTTGGTGAAATTTAGCAGTGAAGCAGTTCTACCCCAGGCATTTGTGTGTCAACAAGACTTTTTTTTTTTTGTCATTCTTTAGGAACCTTTAATTTTTTTTTATTGAAAAAAAAATTCCGCCTCCTCCTTGCCTCCCATTTCCCTCCCCCTCCTCCCACTCCTCTCCCCCTTCCTCTCCAGTCTAAAGAGCAGTCAGGGTTCCCTGCCCT
>NC_022027.1:16644316-16649361 GCF_000317375.1 Microtus ochrogaster
GCTAAGGAGGTTGAGCATGACCTTAAGTGTCTTTTGGCCATTTGAACTTCTTCTGTTGAGAATTCTCTGTTCAGACCAGTGCCCCATTTTTTAATTGGGTTAATTATTAGCCTTTTAAAGTTAGTTTCTTGAGTTCTTTATATATTTTGGAGATCAGACCGTTGTCTGTTGAGGGGTTGGTGAAGATCTTCTCCCAGTCAGTGGGTTGTCTTTTTTCAACAACACTTTTTTATGGCTGATGACCTATCATCATTCACTGTTGCTGTGATCATGTCTTTTGGATTCATCCCTCAATGTGGGAGGGCTGTGTCTATCTGCAATACTAGACTTTCTAATTTTCCAAGCATAATCCTCCGCAGTACTCTCTAATTGGGCTTTGTGTTTCTGCGGTGTCACTTAATGGGTTTTCTTTATATTTTCAGATCTTGTTTACTTTTGTTTATTTTACTAAAAGGAAAGAAATTTGTTTTATTGTAAGTATGAAAGTTAAATTTTTATTTAGCAAAGAAGTTCCATACCAGCACCACAGATCACTGTAGCCTGACTTTCTAAGCCTCTGATTTACAATTCATTAAAGAAACAAGGGATCAAAAGCTTCACCTGATATGATCTTTTGATACACACTCATAATAAGCCTATTTAGAGCATCTGGGACTCTGAGTAAAAGCTTTAACAATGATTCCTAGATTCAAGTTGTTTTAGTAGTTATATTTGACCAAGTGCATATTTGTTTAATGAGAACAAATTCACTTTAAAGTCATCACTCTCCCACCCTGTGTCTGACCAATAAGCCATAATACTTTACTGTGACTCAGTTACTGAACTCTACCTATAGCAAAGTGAGGTGTTCCTTTACATTTCTCAAACTCTTAATCTTAGAAGTTCAAAGAAAAATTGAATAATACTCACTAAAATCACATTTATATATCAAGCTTGTATAGTTATGATTAAATTTACAGATGATTTCATTAGATGTTTCCTTGTGTGGTTTAGAACTAACCAGGACAGTGTTAGGAATGAGAAAATTAAGAAACAGACTCACAATTTAGATAATTTCACATCACAAGAGGAAGAAGGGTAGAAAGCCTAGTAAAAACAGAGGTTGTGGACAATAACAAAAAATATTATTTTCTTGATATAGCAGGGCAGTCGTACAGATGAAATTCTTTCAAGGAGGCCATGGGAACAGGACCTTCGTGAGCTCAAGTTAAACAAGATATTAACTTGTAAAGAAAAGCTCCATCCCTGGCAAAGGAACTATTGGCAGTTGAGAGCTGCTGGGAGAGATAGTTAATTTTCTTTAAAAGCACAGGCTTTCTAGATTGGTCATTCTCTAGGGACAGTCTACCAAGCCCATAGTTTTTGGGTTGCACAAACTGTGCTTGATGGGCATTGAAATAAAAACAACAACAAAACAGAAAAAGAGACACAAAGTTGGGTATTTAGAGAGGAGGGTGGATCTGCTTAGAGCTGGACGAGAGGTGAATAATATAAAAATATATTACATATAATTTTCAAGTAATTATTAAAAACGAGGAAAATAGTTCATGATCTCTCTCTTTATGTTAATAAAAATAGATTTTCTGCAAAAATGACTTATACACATAAAGAGATTTGCAAACATTCACACATCCCCCCCTTAAAGTTGAGAATATTTCATATTGCTAACTAGCCAAACATAGGTCAACTATGGCCATTATTAGGCTTATTTAAGTGTGCAGTACTGAGATTTCACGTCACAGTTTATTTACGTGTTTTTTAAACATGACAGTTTTATGCTTCTCACTGGCAAGGTTAATGCTTCATCTCTAGCAACAGGAAATAAATAAATGTGGTGGGCATATTTAATAAATTCTATGAATAGCGTCACATTGGCCATTCTTTTATACTCAGACAAGTAAATTAAGACTTTCAATGCCCTCTAAATTGAAAAGTCATCCTTCATGACCTTGCACAGTGAATGGTTGAATGTTAAAAATGCTTCTTGAGGTCCACATGCACATATGTAGACAGGTGCAGATAAGAGATTGAGAGCATGCTTCTTTGATCACATTCTGCCTTATTCTCTTTTTTTTGGTTTCATTAAAGACAGATAAAGGAAACCCTTCCTCAGAAAATGGGTCCTCACATTGAGCTTTCTGGTTTTTTGCTTGTTTATTTACTTTTTGTTTTGTTTTGTGCATGCAGATATTTTTATCTTTGTTATAAACTTTTAAAACTCAGAATAGAATTCATCATTGAAGGAGATGGAATTCTATCCTCTGTGGAATAAGAAACAAACACAGTGTGTAATGTGTCTGCCATAGAATGCTGGGTTTCCTCACAATGGTTCTGTAGTTTAAGGCTATCTGTGCAATGTAAACCAGCTCCTTAAAAAACTAGGTATTCTTTGAAATTTATTAGCAATATCAATTTTCTGTACAAAACTAAAGAAGACATTTTATGGCTTTCATGTCCAGACCTAATACTTCAGAGGAAAATGCCACCAGTCTAGATCCATTGTTCATATTAAAAAACAAGCATATTTACATAGGCAAGATCATTTTGTCTTTTTCTTCCATTCTGTCATCTTCATAGTTCTTTTTTATTCTTCTTTCATACAACATGTCCCAACTACGCCTTCCCTCCTTTCACTCCTCCCTGTTTCTCTTAACCTCCCCATTCCAACATCCAAACATTCTTCTGCAGCAAATCAATAAACATTTTATTAAGACTCTGCTCATAGAACTGTTAAATTGCCCTTAATTTTCCTCCCGCTGCACAGAAACATTAATTTAGTTCATTGTGCAATGTTTTCTTATATTGACTTTGCCTCTCTTTTGCTAAACTACAGCTATAGTATTGCCATCAAAGTTAGATTGTCTTACATTTTTAGCCTTATATCACAGATATCCTAAAAAAAATGTGATTTTTTTTTAAAAAGTGACAAACAGAAATGAATGAAGCACTGGAAATAAGCCAGATATAGCTAAGTCTTACAGTTCATTAGCCTGAAGCATAGAGTCTTGAACCAGAGTCAATTATATATGATCTTGTCCATTATTCACATTTGTGTCTGTTCCCCTTCATTGAATGTTCTCTGCATTTTACGTGCATCATTCAGACTTTGTGTATCAGCTTTGTCTTATTCTTGCTTGCCATAGAAAAACATAAGCATTTCCCTATATCAAAAGCCCTTTACACAATTTAACAAATGCAAATGAAATGTAATGTTAAGCAATGAAACCATTCACAAAACTATTAAATTCATAATATATGAACTAATTATTTCACATTGTACTTGATTTTGGACATATTTGTTGTAACTGTACCAGTTATAGTTTACATTTTTAGACATTTCTAAATCATACACACTGAAACTTAGAAAATGCCTAAAAATCAGCTCTTTCAACTTGTCATTTACTGGAAGCAACTTGTCTTAAAAAAATAGAACAAAATGACATTATAATTGATTTGTGTGTTCTAATATTCTGAGATTTTAAAACTTATATTGAGAATGAGAAACAATATTTGATACACATGATAAATAACTTTTATTTTTAATGCAATGAAAGAAATGCTTAATCTGCTTGAATTCACAGGCTGTGAAATTACAGCACCCAATTTTTGGTTTCTCTCTTTTCTGTCCTGATGCTCATCACTCAGCAGTGCATCGTGGCTGAATAAAACAAGTGGAATTTGGGTGACCTATTCAAGATATCATTTAATTTAGTAACAATAGTGTTCTGTTTCTTTCATTAAAAAAATTAAGCACCCCACACATTCTCAATAGAGGAAACAAAGAAAGAGGATTGCTTTATTAAGTAATAAATGGGTTAATCACAACAATGCTATGTTTTAACTTACAAGTATCTTTTTTAATATTTATTTATTTACTTATTTATTATGTATACAATATTCTGTCAGTGTGTATACCTGTAGGCCAGAAGAGGGCACCAGACCTCATTACAGATCGTTGTGAGCCACCATGTGGTTGCTGGGAATTGAACTCAGGACCTTTGGAAGAGCAGGCAATGTTCTTAACCGCTGAGCCATCTCTTCAGCCTTTACAAGTATCTTTAGAGGACATTTATGCTACGAGACCATTGAGAAAAAATTTCTCAAATATTATGATATAACTAACTCCTAGGCTGTATTATATATTTTTCATTTTTAACATTTTTCTAAGCATTATTTCATTGAATACATGAAATAACCAGTTAAAATGGATTTCTCTAGCAATGGCATGATTAGAATTATATTCAAAGTGGAAATGCTTTGGACATAAATTTTCAGTATCTATTACTGTCTCTAATAGTTTGAGTCTCTAATTCAAGTGCTGCAGATATTTAAGTGAGAGGGTCATGGGATTGGGAATGGGAGCTTGAGGGATCAGGTAAAGGGTGGGATAGAAGGTAACAGTAAAGAAGAGATGTTCTGATGGTAAGCCATTTCAGGGCCGAGTAGAAACCTGGAGCTAGAAAAACCTCCAGGTATCTACAAAAATGTACCCTGCCAAGACTGAGCAATAGTGGATAGGTAGCCTGAACTGGCTGTCTCCTATGATCAGAAAAGTTACTACCCTAATTGTCATCAGACAGCCTTCATCCAGGAACTGATGGAAACAGATGCACACAGATCCACAGCCAAGCACTGGGCCGAACTCTGGATATCCTGTTGAAAAGAGAGAGGAAGTATTATTGGAGCCGTGGGGATGTGCAAGGTCATCACAAGGGAACCCACTGAGACAACTAATCTTTGATCATAAGAGTTCAAAAACTCTGAAGAGCTAGGGAACCTGCATGGGATGAAGCTAGGCCCTCTAAATATGTGAGTCAATTGTACACCTTGGTCTGCTTGTGGTACTCCTAACAGTGGAAGCAGGGCTGGTCCTGACACTTTGGCAGGCTTCTGGGAACCTTTTTTTCATACTGGATTGCCTTATCAAACCTTAATATGCATGTGGGAGATTAATCCTACCTCAACTTGATATGTCATTTTTTGTTGACACCCATGGAAGTACTGCCGTTAACAGAAGCAGAGAAAGAGTGGATGTGTGTGTGGGG
>NC_022027.1:16649461-16665863 GCF_000317375.1 Microtus ochrogaster
TAATTTTAAAAAGAAAAATATAATGCTAAAAAGAAAGAATTTTTTTTTAAAAAAAGAAAATCTTTGATGATATTCCATCCTTGGTAAGATGCTTAATTCCTTTCTTATTACATTGTCAAAAATTTCTATTGCTATGAACACTTATGCATAGCTTTTAGTAAAGATGAGTTTTCACTTTTTCTTGTTATGTAACTGGCAGTATAGTTACTAGTTTTTACAGAACTAGTGAAACTGAGAGATACTCAGAGAAAGTGTTTCTCAGCATATTTACATTATTGTACATTTACAAAATGGTTTCTGGGGGCTGTGGTTTCAGAACAGGCTTATCAGTACTTTCCAGTGCATGGGGAGTATTATCTCGGTACAGTTTTGATTTGCATTTCCCTACTGCTGAATTCTGTTGAACATTATTTATATACACATTGAATTGTTGCATAACTGTAGAGAAAACTGTTCAAACTCTTTACAAAATTTTGAACTGTTATCATTTTATTGTTGAAATGTAAATTTTTCTATATATTCTGAACACTGTGTCTTTATCAAATACATTTGTTTCAGTATTTCCGTTTTAATGATGACACTTCTGGCTAAATTTTAAAATATGAAATCTCTGCTTCCTTAGTTTTTCCTTTGGGGTCGGAAGTTTCAGTGCTGTGTTTGAAACATTAGGCAATTAAAATGATGAAGATTTAAAACTGTTTTTCACAGTAGATTTCCAGAATTTGTTCTGGAATTATTTTGATTCTTTTTATTGCTTATTTGTTTTGGGGGTGTCATGTGTGTGTTATTTTGTTTTGAAAAGTGCAGCATATGGTACCCAGGATTGCACACGTGCTAAGCCCTGTGTGAGAACTATATTCTCAGGTCTCATTGTTTTCTCTATGATGTTGGTGAGCTTTCTTACTATATTTATAAAACCTGAGTCGTATTCTGCAATCCCTCTGCCACTTGTTGCAAAGATAGTATTTTCCCAGTCACCTGGCTTCTATAGATAGCCTCAAACAATAATGTAAGGTGTTTTTTTTTTCTCTTCTTTTTTAACTCTTAGAGTGAATCTGTTACTTTCTGCTTATTGTGTATGTTCCCCAACAAGCTGATAATCATAGATTTGGAATAAATATATAAATAATGCAAGTGATATTATCATGGTATAAACCACATTTAATTATAGTATTTGACAATCAAGCCAGTTATGTTATTGTTTTAGGCAGTGATCTTTCAAATCATACAGGAAAGTAGAAGCATAAAAAATATTTTCATTCATTATTATTCTATTGTCTCATATTTTTCCATGTACTTATGTTTAGCATTGTCTTTATGCTTTCATGTAGCTGTTAGGTAATTAATGTGTTTTTTTCATATATATCTGATCAGCCTCACTAATATTACTTCTTATATGTTCTGGTTTTAGACTGCTTATTGGAAAATACCTTAATTTTAATTTTAATTCTTTTCTAAAAAAATAACTTCATGAAACATAAAACTTATGATTGAAAACAATTTTCCCTCAGTTGTATTTCTAGCCCATTTCTTTCTCATGTCCACTGTGACACTCTCGTAAACAATAACTATTTATGAACTTCATATGGTCCTACATTAATACATTTCTTCAACCACACATCTTCCTCCTCATAATTTTTTCTACTTCAACTTACATAAATTAAATAATGAGCCATTTTAATAAAGAAGACAAAAATTAATTTCTCTTAACAATGTTTTCATAACTATGAAATAAGGACAGAGTAAAACTGTGCATCTTTAAAAACCATGTCATATTTAATAAAGTTTTGCTAATATCATAAATGTTGAGGCTAACAATGGGAGTAACTACCAGTCATATACACACATTAAGTTCACTGTTCACCATCTTTCTGCTTTGTATATATTAAGTCAGAAAGCGTCAGTAAGGCTGTTTTAACCTTCCAACAACTCACCAAAAGAAACATTGCTATAATACATGCATTAGAAATAAAGACGTAGAGACACCTTGAGCTTAAGTGATTTCTCAGGGTCACACACAAACTTCAAAATGATATTGATTCTCACAGTGAACGTATATTAACTATAACACTGGGAAGACAAAGCCAAGGAGATCCAAACTGTGTTGTGGAATAATCTTTTTGTACACTGTGAGGTTGTGTCTTTTATAAAGAGGTAAATGGCCAATAGCATGGCAATGAGATGTTAGGCAGAACTTCTGAAAAGAAAGGGAAAAAGAGGAGATGAATCTTGGTGTGGGAGAGATGCCAGAGGAACTGGAAAGGAAGCCAGACATGCAGGAAGAGAGGTAAAAACCATGAGCCACGAGGTAACAAGTAGATTAATAGCACTTGGTTAATTTATGTTATTAGAGCTTGCTAGAAATAATCCTAAACTAATGCCGAGCTTCTATAATTAGTATAAGCTCTGTGCATGATTTGGGGACTGGCAGTACAAGAAAGTCTGCAACAAAACCAAAACAACAACAACAACAAAAAAAACAAAAAACAAACAACAACAACAACAGCAAAAAAAAAAAAACCTGCCTACATTACTTAGATCTCCATCTTTCTGTGCTTTGATTTGAGGGAAAAGAATTCTGCACCTTTGCTTAGACTTTGAGATCAGTTCCATTTATATGCTCTGTCAGAACAGCTAGGCGCTGTCCTTCATGCTTTCCTTCTTACCTGGTATCTTAAAGCAAATGTATTAAGTGGAACAACTCAGTGACTGTGCTCTACCATACATTTTAAAGAACTTCAAGCTGCCAGTGTTCACTTGGCCATCATTTGAGGACTACACCCTTACAGTGCTATTTGAAATACCATGAATTTTGCTTCCTCTTGTATATAGTTTGAAAATAGCATAAAATTTCTTCTTATGTATTCTTATTATTCTAGTTCCATATGGCATTCCAGTTCTTTCTCTAGACATAGTCATTAATATCTATTTTGGGCAAACATCCACATAGTTCTTCAATTGGCTGAGAAATGGAAGAGTGCAACAATGCCTCAGGCCAGCACTAGAATTAATTTGATAAGACAGGGAAGGCCAATTATCAGGACAGGCACGTGTAACTTTTTCTTCCCCAGTGAGGAAACTCTTGGAAACTAGCTCTAAGATAAATGGTCCCGAGAAAGTCATTGCCCATAAAAGTATACTATGGGTGTCAAAACCATTTGATGTCTTTATTGCTTAGTTATTACATAGAATTAAATATATAAATCGCTTTATTAACATTTGGTTTCTATGTGTAGGCAACCTTTGAAGTAGAATCGCTTTTTAACTATATTTATATATTATAAACCAGATTATTTTTTCCCTAGAACATGAGCCCACACCTCCATCTGTGTGTTTATATTTACTTTCTTCTCTTATGCTACTATTAATAAAAGTTAGATTGTCATGGCAAACAATTTCATTCTTCCTCATCTTTCATCTCAACAAATACGAATTGGTGTGCTAATAGATTGAAGATATTTCTCTAATTAATATGTTAAAAAATATCACATCATTGGTGTCAGGTGTATACTGTAGTGCTTCAATAAATAAGATAAAGTGAAAAAGAATATTATTTAAATATATGATTTGTGGTTTTGTAAAATATCTTCACATCAAAAAATACTAAAAAGTTAGTTGTGTTGGTGAGTAATAACATTTCTGTTAAAGTAGCCTTAGATGTTGAAAGCAGAGCAATAATTAGAATTTCAGTACATTTTGGACATAATTCAAGCCTAAAATGATATATTTGATGAGGATATTCTCATCAACTTATTTTATTTGAAAGCAGCAGATACCAATGACCACCTTCCAAGCATTATGAGTGATTATGCTTCATTTTCAGCTGCCACTACACACTCAACACTAGATTTGCTTTAGGGGAGTCTCATTATTTTTCCCCGCGGTAAAGATACACAACAGAAATGTAAGGTGCTTATTATCTGAAATAACATCCCTTTCTATATTTAAATTATTGAAAAATAACTAGTGTTTTTAAGACCAAAAATTCAGAAATAAAAGTCCCAAGTAAGTTTCAAACATTCATTTGAAATCCTGGGGATTCACACAAAGCTATCCATGTGTTGGGCAAGTTAGAGCAGGAAGAGTAAAAGTAGACGTGCTTCATTCAGGACTGGAACCCTTTACCTAGACTGGGAAGAAGAAAGCAATGGTACCTAAAACAAACAATAAATGTTACTGTCACACCTGGAAGTGATTCAGTACCAAAATTTCACAGGTACATCGGAGATTTCTCCACATCAGAGATTCTTTAGCTGAATTCCAGGATAGTATATGGTTTTATTAATCCTTCTTGCGAGTACATCCATTTTCAAGCAATTAACAAGAATCATTGTTAGGCTTTATTCCGGGAAACTTCATCTAAGATAATAAGAACAAAGGCATCATTAACATTCTTTCATGGTTTTACTTAATTTATAAGAACCTCAGGCCTCTGAATGTAGCCTCTTCCAGTTTACCAAAGCTCAACTTCTCTGGGATAACTCAAATTTCATGTGGTAAATTTTCATGTTTAGCTCTTGTGGTCATGGAGATTTGTAGCTCACATGGGAGGAATTCATTCCATTATGGTTGAAATTCTTTCCCCTCTTAGCCATGTAAATATTAAAATCGGGAGAAAAAGAAGGAAAAAATAACTATGTTAATTGTGTGGCAAACACCGTAGTAGTAGACAGTTTGTTTATACAGTAGTTTCATTAACTTTCTGAATAGTTTTTTTGTTACCTGAGAAATAGAGAAATCTATAGTCCAGAAATGCTAGATGATTCTTAATTCAGAATTAGGACTGAGGACAAATAGCCAATGTAGAAGGGATATGGCTATAAATTTCAAATCTATAGTGATCAGAAAATTCAAGTATAGAAAAGCTCCATGATCTGACTATTAAGATAGATTTTCAGTTAGCATAAATCTTCCATGAAAAATTTGGACTAGTGTGATACTGTATTCTCTGCTTCGTACTTTATGTCTACCAGCTGATTTTAATTGAAAACCAATTCATGAGGAAATAGAGTAGAACTTCTAGGATATTAGACAAAATAATGAGGCTTTGTAGGTAAAACAAAAAAACAAAAAACACCAGAATATAAAAAAAGATGCTAATGCACATGTATCAATATTCAATGTAAAAAATGCCTTCAATTCCTTATTCTGAAGACAAAGTAGTGGATTGAATTAAACTGCAGAATGTACCTATGCTCCTTTAAAGAAGTTCATAATTTCTGACAGAGCAGACTTCAAGTGAAAGTTGTATAGAAGTGACTGAAGATTACTTCATATTTATTAGGGAAGCAATTTATCATGAGTGTAAAACATTTTGCTAAATAAACATGCCTAGAATCATCAGCACATTTCATGGAAATAAGAGCAAAGCACAAAGTACGAACAACAAAATAGTAGGTGATTTAAATATGTTTCATTTACCAAGTTATGGGGGAAAAAAACAAAAAAAAATCAATGAAGAAACAACAGAGTTAAAAGAAAACAAATTTAAACAGATTAGCTGACAGCCACAGAACATTCCACGCATACAAATTTTTGTCACCAGACCCCAGGATTTCCCCTAAAACAGGCCATATTTTAATGCACAAAGCAAGCCTTAATACAAACAATTAAAATAATTTATTTTACATAACCATTTGTGGACAGAGGTTTCTGTCCTGCCCAGTCCTGCAATAAACACACAAAAACTATACTATTTGCAATACTGTTTGGCCAATAGCTTAAGCGCATTGTTAGATAGCTCTTATATCCTAAACTAACCCATTTCCACTAATCTGTGTATCACCATGAGGCTCGTGGTCTACCTGCGCGGTTCCAGTTGGCAGCTCCCATCTTTCCCTTCTGGCGGCTACATGGCAGCTCCCTGATGTTGCTTACTTTCTCCTCCTCTATCTGCTTGGAACTCCTGACTTGCTCTATTCTGCGGTGCCACTGGCCGAAACACATTCATTCATTAACCAACAGAATCAACACACAGACAGAAACACTTCCCACACCAACCATCATCTTAGAGTAACTATTGCTGTGATGAAAAGCTGTAACTAAGGCAACTTGGGGAAGAAAATACTTATTCAGCATGTCCTTCCAGATCACAGTTCATCAGAGAGAGTCAGGCCAGGAATTCAAGTAGGTCAGAAAGCTGGAAGCAGGGGATCATGCAGGGGCTCATCAGCACCATGGATGGGTGCTGCCTCATGCCTTGCTTCCTATGGCTTGCTCATTCTGTTTTTGTTTTCTTTTCATTTGTTCATTTTTAAAAAAGAAAACAAACTATCTTTTTTTCATTATACATGTCAGTCCAAGTTCCCAATCCCTCTCCTTTTCCCATTCCCTCCACCTACCTTCCCACCTCACCCCAATCCAATCCTCAGACAGAGTAAGGCACATGACTTTGGGGAAGTTCCAAGGTCCTCTCTACTATATCTAGGCTGAGCCAGGTATCCATCCAATGAAAATAGGTTCACCAAAAGCCAGTATATGCAGTAGGGATATATCTTGGTGCCACTACCAGTGGCCATTCAGTCTACCCCAGAAATACAACTCACAATCAGAGGGACTAGTTCGGGCCTATGCTTGTTTCTTCCCAGTCCAGCTGGAGTTTGTGAGCTCCCATTAACTCAGGTAAATTGCTTCAGTGGGTGAAACATAGTCTTGACCTCTTTGCTCATATTCTTATTTCTTCCACTCTTCAACTGAACTTTGGGAACTCGGTCCAGTGCTCCGATGTGGGTCTCTGCCTCTATTTCCATCAGTTGCTGGATGAAGGTTCTAGGGTGACATTTAAGATATTTAGCAGTCTGACTACAGGGGAAGTCAAGATCAAGCACCTTCTCCTCTATTGCTGAAGTTCTTAGCTGAGGTTATCTTTGTGGATTCCTGGGAATTTCTCTAGAACCAGGTTTCTTGCTATCCTTATAATGGGTCTCTTAGTCAAGACATCTTTTTCCTTGCTCTTTTATTTCTCTTTCCTCCTTCTCAACTATCCTATTCCCTCAAGTTTTCCTCAACATTCCCCTTTTCTACTACTCTTCCACTTCCACTTTCTCTTCTCCCCTGTACCTCCATGCTCCCAGTTTTGTCATATGATCTTCTCTTTTGACTTTCCAGGTGGATCTATATGTTTTTCTTAGGGTTCACCTTATTACTTAGCTTCTCTAGGAACTTAAACTACAGGCTCAATATCCTTTACTTACAGCTAGTATCCACTTCTGAATGAGTACATGCCATATTCATTTTTGGGTCTGGGTTACCTCACTCAGGATAGTGTTTTCTAATTCCCTTCATTTGCTTGCAAAATTCAAGATGTCATTGCTTTTTACCGCTGAGTACTACTCTAATGTGTATATATGCCATATTTTTTTATCCATTCTTAGGTTGAGGGGCATCTAGGTTGTTTCCAGGTTCTGGCTATTACAAATAATGCTACTATGAACAGTAGTTGTACAAATGCCTTTGTAGTATTACTTAGCACCTTTTGTGTATATGCCCAAGAGTAGTATTGCTGAATCCTGAGATGGGTTGATTGCCAATACTGATTTCCAAAGTGGTTGCATAAGTTTGCATTCTCACAAGCAGTGGGTGAGCATTCCCCTTATTCCACATCCTCTCCAGCATAAGCTAACATTCGTGGGGTTTTTTTGTATTTTTTTTTTTATCTTAGCCATTCTGAAAGTTGTAAGATGGTATCTCAGCGTCGTTTGGCTTTGCATTTCCCTAATGGCTAAGGATGTGAACATTCCTTAAGTATCTTTTGGCCATTTGAGATTCTTATGTTGAGAATTCTCTTTTTAATTCTATACCCCATTTTTCACTTGCGTTATTTAGAGTTTTGATCTCTAATTTTGAGTTCTTTATATATTTTGGAGATCAGTCCTTTGTCTGATGTAGGGTTGGTGAAAATCTTTTCTCATTCATTAGGCTGCTTTTGTGTCTTATTGACTGTGTTCTTTGCTTTTCAGAAGCTTCTCAGTTTCAGGAAGTCCCATTTTTTATTGTTGCTCTCAGTGTCTGTGCTACTGGTGTTATACTTAGAAAGTGGTCTCCTGTGCCCATGCATTGAAGACTACTTTTGATTTTCTCTTTAATCAGGTTCAATGTGATCGTATTTATATTGAGGTCTTTAATCCATTTATACTTGAGTTTTATGCATGGCGATAGATATGGACCTATTTTTATTCTTCTATATGTTGACATCCAGTTATGCCAGCACCATTTGTTGAAGATACTTCCTTTTTCCCATCATATAATTTTAGTTTCTTTGTCAAAAATCAGGTGTTTATAGGTGTGTGGATTAATATCCAGGTCTTTGATTTAATTCCATTGGTTAACCTCCCTGTTTTTATTCCAGTACCAAGTTGTTTTTACTACTGTAGCTTTATAATAGAGCTTGCTGTCAGAGATGGTGATGCCTCTGGAAGTTCCTTTAATCGTACAGGATTGTTTTGGCTATCCTGAGTTTTTTTGTTTTTCCATATGAAGTTGATTATTGTTCTTTCAAGGTCTGTGAACAATTGTGTAGGGATTTTGATGGGGATTATATTGAATCTATAGATTGCTTTTGGTAGGATTGCCATTTTTACTATGTTGATCCTACATATCCAAAAACATGCGAGATGTTTTCATTTTATTTCTGGGTTCTCTCCCATGAGTCATTAATTAAGAAAATGCCTATAAGGCTGCTGTCTGATCTTGTAGAAACATTTTCTTAATTGAGGTTTGTTCTTCTCTGATACCTTTATCTTGTATTATGTTTACATAAATCTAGCCAGCACAATCACAATAGAATAAAGCTTGAGTAAGAGTAAAACGTATAGAAAATCAATAAACATGAAGATAAGTTAATACACAGTTGAGTGATTAATGGGTAATGTTGTTTAGAGAAAATTTTTCTGTTTTTTAAAATTATTTTATTTAATTAATTTTCCTCAACCCAATAGCAGGTTCTCCTCCCTTCTTCCTTTCCTCCAAGTGCCCTCCTAGATCTCCCCTTTTTCTCACCCTCCAATCTACTCCTTCTCATTTTTCCTCGGAAAAGGGCAGACCTCCCATGTATACCAGATATACTTTGGTATATCTAGTTTCAGTAAGATTAGATATTTCTTCTCATATTAAGGCTGAACAAGGCACCCAACATGAGCAAAGGGTCCCTAAAGGAGGTAACAGAGTCAGAAACTGTCTCTTCTTCCAATGTTATGAGACCAACAAGATGACTAAGCTATACAATAGTAACATTAATGCAGAGAGAGCCTATATCAGTCCCATGAGAACTCTCTGACTAGTGGTTCACTCTTTGTGAGTGCTTATGAGTCCATGTTAGTCGATTCTGTGTGTGTGTGTGTGTGTTGTCATCCTTAGCCCCTTTGATTCCCACAATCTTTCCTTCCCCTCTTCCACAGGATTCTCCGAGGTCTGCTTAAGGTTTGGCTATGTATTTCTGCATCTTTTTTCATCTGTTCCTGGGTTGAGGCCTACAGAGATTTTTTTTTCTTTTTGCAAATTGCTAGATTAAAAAATATGAAAATACAAACAATTAGAACAGTGGTTCTCAACCTGTTGTTCGTGACACTTCTTGGGGCAAACTGACCTTTCACAGTGCTTGCCTAAGACAATTTGCATATCAGATATTTACAGGTGAGACTTAATGAAATTAAACAAGATGGTTCAAACTACTGAAATAGATCTGTGAGGAGCAAAGGAAGTGAAACACCAATAAAGTGTCTCCAAGAAAAAGGGGCCCATGAATAGGTGTGCTTCTTGACCCCAAACAAGAATGAGCGATAATGAAACTAAGCATAGCAAAGCTATAAAACTCATATTATGGATCTATTAATCTGAAACCAAAAGCACTAAAAATAAAGCATACACACTCACGTGCACACACACACACACACACACACACACACACACACACACACACACACACACATTACAGTTCAAACTCCTGAGGGGGGAAAACAATACATGAATTATAATTAAATTATTTGTTAGCAGAGTACACATTTAAAGTGATAAAACATTAACATTTTGGCTTCATTCCAGGGATGCACAGATGGTTCAGCATATGAAAAATCAGTAAATATGATATGGCACATAAATAGAATTAAAGACACAAATCAAGTGATTCTTTTAGAAATACAGAAAGGGCCTTCGACCAAGTGTAAATTCTTTATTATAAAGGTCATGAAAGAAACTAAAAGTCATAAGATTATTCCTCAACTTAATCAAAGGTATAAAAGACAAACTATAGGCAACATTACAATAAACAGGGATAAACAAAAAGAACTTCTTTGAAAATCAGAAATCTCACAAGAATGTCCACTCTGTTCACTCACTCAATATTGGTCTTAACATTTTAGTCAAATATTAAATCAAAAGAAAGAAATAGAAGTGTTACAAAAAGGAAAGGCAGAAAGAACCCACACTATTCGTGCTTGTTGAAAATGTGACCCTCTGCCTACAGATACCTAAAATAAAGACAGAAATGTCTTAAAATTTATAAACAATAATAAGAATTATTATAAATAAATAAAAATATATAAGAAAAGTTACATAATCAGCATATTTTATATTGCCACAATAAATAGGCTAAAAGTAAATGAAAGAAAGAATATTTAATTTTGTGAAATCAGCACACATTAAAAAGTAAAAACTAGGAATAAATGTGAACAAGATTTAAAGGTATGTACAATGATACCCTTAAAACATTGTCAAAACTGAAAATTAGAACATACAAAAATTTTTGCTTACTCAATTTTTGTGTGATATTGTAAAATGATTGTAATAACCATATAAGTTAATAGATCCAATGCAATTTTCATCACAATGCTACTGACTCTCTTTTTTATTGATTTTATTCAGCTATACATTTTTCTCTGCCTTACTCCCCTTCAGCCCTTTCCCATGATCCACATGCTCCCAATTTACTCACGAGATCCTGTCTTTTTCTACTTCCCATGAAGATTAGATCCATGTATGTCTCTCTTAGGGTACTCATTGAGGTCCAGGTTCCTTGGGATTGTGATTTTTAGGCTAGTTTACTTTGCATTATGTCATTGACTTTCTTTACAGAATCTGACAGTAAAGCCCTAGCAATTATTACAGTATTAGCTATTAACTTTTCTGCTGGCATTTATCTTGGAGAAAAGAAGGTGAGGACTCTAACAGTTTTAAACTCCCAGTAACTATATGGATGAGAGTAATGGGGTTCATTATACCTACTAGAGAGATCAGACAGAGGTAGATTTTATGTTAGTGTGAAGGAAAAGAGGAAACTCATATCACTTTGTGTGTTCAACTGTATGATATGGTGGTCCACAGGTTGTGATGCCAAAACAATATCAATGTCTTAAATCCAGAACCTATAGATATTTAATATTCACTTATTGCAAAGCAAACTTGGAAAATATTACATCTCTTCTCTCTTCAGTGGTGAAGACTTTCTTCATTTTTGTAGGTCAATGTAATCACAAATAATTACAAGTACAAAATCAAAGATCATAGTTTGCATGTCCTGGAGCCATAGAATTCAAGACCATCAAGAGAGTGGAAAAAGTGAGTATACAAATTATTTTGTGGTACTTCATGAAGAATTTATTCCAGTAACACTTTGAGTTCAAGAGTCCTGACCTCTCCAGCTGGAAGGTAAAACACAACTCTTCCATGAAGCAAAGAAGTTTGTGGCAATTTGTTACAACTAAAATAAAAATTTGTTATCTATGCATACCAATTATAGAGAGGATTATGCTCTCATATTGAAAATTAGTTGTAATGTTCTAGGAAATATCTATTAGTCCTAAGATTATATTACTTAAAACCTAAATCAAATAAATAAAAGCCCTTAGACTATTATGGAACCTAGATATCATAAGACATCATGGTGTAATCAAATATTTTACAAACCATGGTTGGTTTGGATTTTCCAGTTCTCCATGCCAACTGAAATATGTTTTTATTTTTCTTCTAAATCAACTCATTTACTTTCACCTTATCAATTTTACCTTCAGAGAAAACATCACAAAATTTTCAAAAAGTAAGATTATGATCACTTTTTGAACAGCTGGATATGTTTATAGAAACAAAATAAACATATCAATAATGTAGTACATGTGGTATTGCATTCAAAGTGCCTTTTATTCATTGTTTAAGACTCTGATCAGAAATCTAGATAAAATTAGGAAGAGCTAAGAAAATACCAGACCTTTTCCCATCCTGTGACTTTCTTATGATTTTGAAAAAGAAATTGGCATAACAATTGTTCTGTTATGAAATTCAGCATATTGGGAAATAGCTGTGAGCTTCCTCTTCAGAGTCACAAGTGATCCACAAGCCATAATCTGATTACTTTATAGGTGGAAAGTCCTTAGGCAAAGTTTCTTTATCACTAGCACTCCTGAGATCCTGCACAATAATTTCAGTGCTCTATATCATGTTTTCCCACAACAATAAACAAATATGTTCACATCAGATCATTATAATCAAGATTATAAATATTCATTCACTAAACAATAGAAATTGGATTATAATTTAAATCTTAAAAGTTGAAAGACAGTTTTGAGTTCTATATTAATAAATCCTATTTTTTTTTCTCTATAAGAGATTAGAAAGCAAGGGTCAAAACAATCTAATATTTAAAGAGACAGTACAGACAGTCATAGATTAAAAGGAGTAAAGAAAAATAAGCCACATAAAATGAAAAATTCACAGAGAGTCTGGATTCTGTATACTATTCTGTTTTATTTTAATTTTTTGTCTGTAAAGGCACTAAGTAACCAACATATGTTTTTAAAGGTATCTTGGTTTCAAAATGAAGAACTAAAGATATGTTGCTTTGAAAAAGTTCTTCTTTTGTTTCCACAGAGGATGAGAACATATGGAATACTTCCAGACTAATAGAATTTGATGGACCAAGAACCCCTGTAAGGTCACCTTGAACACCCCTCATAAAATTACTTTGCACAACTGCTGCCTGAGATGAACCTAGCACACAGGATACACCATAAAAGACAAGATTACCAGCACCCCCAATCAGAAGGAAGTAGTCTAGAGAACCATACCCATATTCCCAAAATTATTTACAAATGTTTGTTTACATTTAAAGGGGGTTATGCTATAGAGATTTTCATTGGTATGGATCTTGGTATATTGATAAAAATTTAAGATCAATTTTGTTCTATGTATCCTTCTGCTCTTGATTAAGCTATTGTGTTTGTGCAGATCATTAAAATGTAATGTATAAAATTAAGAAATATAGGCTAATAGGTTTAGTTCATTATTGTCATGGTGATAACCATGGTGTCACGCAGGCCGACATCATGCTGGAGAAGCAACTGAGAGTCCTACATTTTGATCTACAAGCAGCAGAAGGACACTGTGTGTCACATGGAGAATAGTGTGAACATAAGGTTACAAAGCCTGCCTCCATAGTGACACAATTCCTTCAAGAAGGCCACACTTACTAAGAGTGTCACTCCCTATGGGACAAGCATTTAAACACATGAGTCCATGGAAAGCATCTTAGTCAAACAATCACACATAGAATTTTTAGTCCTTAATATTATTCATATCAAGTTGAAAATATTTGAGTACAGTTAGGTTTTTTAAAATATCAGACTAATCAAATTCCACACAAGCTTCTCATATAAATCAAGAAAAACTATTTCTGGAAACTTTTAATGAGCATTTTCTGGAAGGGGTCATATGATAAATATTTTAAGCTTTGTAAACTATATAGTTTTAGGGTACATATGCTAGTGTGTCATAGCAGGAAAATAGCCAAAGGAAGGCACTATTCCTCTTATTAATATAGGCTTAAAAGAAAAACTTTCTATGCATTTAAGTACAAATATTTCAGAGGCGGCTAGACCATATGTTTAACTAGGAAGTCAATGTTAGTGGCACCAGAGATATACTGAAGGAGAGTAAGCCACTGAGAGATTACTCATACTCAAGTGGCTAGCTCCATACTCAGACCTATGTGAGTATCCACAGTTAAACTAAGTGTGTCACAAAATAGAAGAAACAAGACAAAACAAAATAAAATAGCCCTGAATGTATATGAAAGTAGAATGGGAGATTGGTGGGAATAAAAGAGGCTTATGGGACATGTGGAGAAGACAGGAGGTAGAGGAGGAATGAATTTTGAAAAGAAGGCCTTTTATACATGTATGAATTAAATTCAGTTAAATTCAATTAAATTAAAATTGTATTCTTTCCCATGGGCCATGCAGAATTACCTTTTCTAACCTCCTAAATGAAATTAGGTTTCCATATTCGATTTTTTTCAAGGCATCTTACACTTTCCCCTTCATAGCCAGTATTAAACTGGATGACTTTACTTTGATATTTATATTTATTTTAAAACTATGTTGTTATCATTAGATTGAAAGCTAAAGACAGGCTGGGCTATTGACTCCCTTCTTCAATATAATACGTGCGAGTTTCCTTTATAATGCTCAACACACTCTAGAAAATGTATGGAAATCTGTTGAAGTTTGTATCAGATTCTTTTCTATGAAACAGTTATATGAAAACTGGCAATTGTTTTACCCGAAAATACAAAGTAAATGAATGAACATAATTTTCTAAAAGAAAAATTAAGTCTAAGCATGTTGAGAACAAAATAATTTCATCAGTTTATGCGTCCTGGCCTTCTGTTGCACACTTCCACCTTCTTGTCTCATTTAACATAGTTTAGCACCACTCTCAATGAAGCATCATCATCAGTTTCTCCAGGGACACAGTTAAAACAATACCTCCTTTGTCATTCATCATCTTATGCTTTCACTTTAAGAAAAGTAATTCTATTTTCTCCAAAAAGTCTCTTGGTAATTCCTTTGGGTTCAGAAAAGGAAATGACACTTGCAATTCTAAGCATTTCTAATTGTTTTAGAGAGCTTCTAGGTGCAGAAATTTCTGATTTGATCTTCTAAGGAACACATACTTTTTATATTATTATTACTCAAAGACAAAGAAAACCTCAGCAAGCTAAATCATGTTTATTTGGCAAAAGTAGTAATTATTTTTTCAGATAAAAAGTTTCAATTTATGTATCTGTGGAATTTTTAGCTGCACCCCATTTATATTTGTCTACAGCTAGATAAAGAAAGATACCAAGATAGCAAGCCAATTGGGACAAGAAATAATTTGGTTTTTTTTCAAGAGTCTGAATTTTGATTGCTAAGATGTTCCAAAGGGATATCAAGTAGAATGCTATTATCACTTGTGAAACTACTTAATTGCATCTCTCTATTCTTATATATATTTCTTAAACTTGAGATGATAAGCTATTGCTTTTCTTTGTCATAAAAGATAATTTAATTAGTTTACTGCTAGGAAATAAGGCTGCTCAGAATTTGCATGGTTATAATTCTGTGTGTGCTGGCATGTCCCAGTTTGAATTTTAAATAAAGCTTTAAATATCTTATGGGACTATATTTCACATTTTTCTTTTATTGGGATGGAAATAGTAAGTGTATGTCAGGGGAGCATAGAGGTAATAATGGTTGTTGTAGGTGAAAGAGTGTCACCTGAGAATGCAAGAAGAAAAAAAAATTAATGTAAGGGAAGGGGCGAAGAGCAAACTGATACTAATTATGGTGATGCATAGTTAAAATGTATTTTTCAACATTAGAGTAAAATTCCATTTTGAGTAGAATGACTGATACTCAATAATATTTCCATTTAAGTGACACCTGTATGTATTGTAATAAAACATGTTAAATTAAGACAGTGTTTGTGTAGGAAGTCCTTCTATAAATGTGTTGCTTTTATTTGTTAGTGGATAATGAAAGCCTATAGCAGGGAAGAACAGACCTAGATGGGGAAAACTAAAATGAATTCTGGGAGAAAAGAGGCAGAGGCAAAGAAATGCCATGGAGCCACCAGAAAAGGAAGATGCAAGCTGACAACTGGAACCTTGCTAATAGGCCACAAGCCTCATGGTAAAATATAAAATAATAGAAATGGGTTAATTTAAGAGCTAAGAGTGAGCTAGAAATATTCATAAACTAATAGGCTAAGCCGTGATTTAAATAATATAGTTTCTGTTTGATTATTTTGACTCTGGGCAGCTGGAAACAAAAAAGCAGTCTCTTACAACAAATTGGCACTGCAGCATGGGCTCACTAAATCCACATAAAACCTGAAAGGGCTTAGAATGGAATTCTAGACACTAAAAAACAAAGTTTACCTACACTTTTTTCAGATGGGTTCTGCTTGCTTACAGCATGCCACAGCTTTATAATAATAATTAATAATAATAATAATAATAATAATAATAATAAATTTTGGTTACAAATCATCACTTTCTGGTTTACCAGCCCATAGGGCTCTGACTTTTTTGGGAGGTCTGGCTATGGAGCACTTAAATGGGGCTTGTGAGCAGAGTGCTACAAATTCCTTAATG
>NC_022027.1:16665963-16678621 GCF_000317375.1 Microtus ochrogaster
CTAGTAATGCCTACACTTAGCTTTTTACAAAGCCCTTAGCATTTTAAGAAGTGTTTCTAGACAGTGAAGGATTTCAGATACACTATAGGATAGAGTAATATGTAAAAGACCTCTAAATGAGATACAGTATATTTAAAAGATGTACATAGGTTTAGGAGAGAGAATGAAGAGTAAAGAGACAGAAAATATAATATAAAAGAGTACAAACAGTCATAGGTTAAAGAAGTAAAGATAATAAAATAAATATTAAACTTGTAGAAAAAGTAATAGAGTAAGAAAATTAAGCCATGTAAAGATGGAGTATACACAGAGAATCTGAATTATGTATATTATTATGTTTTCTTTATTTTTTTGACTCTTAAAGAGCTACATAACAAGAGACATTTCAATACATGGACTGCTAAGTTAAACCAACATAAAGATATCTTGACTTCAGAATTTGAGTCTAAGGATATTTTGCTTTAGAAAAGAGGTTCTCCTTTTGTTTCCACAGAAAATAAGAACCTGAGGATTTCTTCAAGACTAATGTGATTTGATGGACCAAAACCCCTGAAAGATAACCGTGAACACCAACCAAAAAATTACTTCACCCAATAAAAAGCAGGAAGCAGTTTGGAGAGAACTATTCCCAAACTCCCTATATGATTGTTTATTAATGTTTGTTTACATTTAAAGGTGGTTATGATATAGATATGCTGTAAAGATTTGCATTGGTATGGATCTTGCTCTACTGATACAAGTTTTAGGTCAATTTTGTTCTATGTATACTTCTGCTCTTAATTAAGGTACTGTGTTTGTACTGCTCATTTAAAAGTGTAATGTATAATTAAGAAATATATCGTTAATAGATAATCATATCTAATAGTCAAACTTCTAGTCATGTTAGTTAGGTTTTCTAGATATATAGAGATATATTTCAGTTACATAGATATTCTTCAAATCTTTCAGAGACCTTCAGATTATGCCATTTAAAATGTTTTAATAACTTAGGACTTTTCATGACATGAGAAACATCTGCTCCTGGGAGCACCAATTACTTCAAGATGAAGATGGGTATTGAAGAGACTTCTTATGGTGTTAGCTAGCCATTTGGGTGAGAAACTGTTCTTGCTTGGACTGCTTGATATTATGCTCTATGAACTGGGCATGCAGGTCTCACAGAAAAGTGACTGCTGAAGCTGCCTAAAGAAAGTGAGATGGTCCTTCAGGGTTCCTGCTTCATTAGTGAATCTGTCAGACATTCTGTAGGACACAGAAGAAAGTGATTGACAAACTGGACAAACTGCCAATATAGGCAAACTGTCTTTGAAATTTCCTGCTTCCTGGGAAAGTCTGCTGGATACTATGAACGTGTAGGCTGAAGATGGTTACGCCAATGTTACTAAAGAACTTTGGGTACTGTTCAGGCAGTGAGATGTCTCTGTCAATTCTAGAGTTTTGGAAGTTGCTTACAATGCACTTCCTGTTTACTTAGGTAATAGTATATCCTTCTGGAGTCTTTGATGGATTTGAAGAATAATTAGTTATGATTATAGCTTTCCTTAGTTATGATAAAAGATAAATCAGATATAAATATTGTAACTGTAATTTTTGATTGATAACTGTTTTGTTATATGTAATTTTACTTTGTTAAAGTTAAAGCCTTCCTTTTCATTTAAACAGAAAAGGGGAAATGGTGTGGGAAGTCCTTCTGCATATATGTTGCTTTTTATTGGTTTATGAATAAAGAAAGTGATTTGAGCCTAATGCAGGGCAGAGCAGAGGTAGTTAGGGAAAACTAAAATGACTGCTGGGAGAAAAGAGGAAGAATCAGGGAGATGCCATGGAGCCACCAAAGGAGAAAGATGCAAGCAGCTAGTCAGAACCTTGCCAGTAAGCCACAAACGATCCTCATATTAAAATATAAAATAATAAAAATGAGTTAATTTAAGAGCTAATAGAAAAATGCATAAACTAATAGGCCAAGCAATTTAAGTGATTTAAATAATATAGTTTCTGTTTGATTACTTTAGTTCTGGACAGCCCAGGAAAACCAAGCAGTCTACTACAACACTGTTTTACAAATAAACAATATTGAAGGATTGAAGCTGTGATATGTGATAGTCATTTAGGCTAGGAATCCAGAATGGCATAGTCTGGTATGCCACATTGCTTACTCTGATATTGATGATTCAATTGACACACAATCTAATTGTCTAATTTTCAATATAAAATACCTATGAAAGGTACACTGTACATTATTTGCCCAGTGTCTTTTGTCTGGTTTAAAATGAGGTGCATTATAGCTCTAGATTAAGTGTGAAGACACATTTGTTAAGAGGAATTTCTCAGTATTACCAGAATCAAATTATTCATAGCATTAATGTTAATATGGCCAGATACAATCAGATGGGGCAGGAATAGGTCAGGTTCTTACAAAAATGGTTGTAGGATCAGATAGAGCTTATTTTAATTATATTGCCATTTCTTGAGCAGGTATAGGCCTTGCCTCAAATTTCAAAAATTTGTCCTATAATTTCTGCTTAATGAGTTGCTGTTAGAATTGTGTATATCTTAGTACTGTCAAGAGCTTTGCAGTTGATCTGGACAGACATCATATGCTAAGAAGCATCTAGGAGACACTATTGAGGATTCTAAGAACTAATGAGTAAATTTTAAATAATTTCAGAATAACTGCTATTCCCCCTCATTTCATACATCCATTTGATCTTGAATGCCTCCAAGTATCTGCATATTAAGTATTTGCTCTTCAATGTGATACTATTGGGGTATATTAAATCCCTAAATGGTTTACATGTTTTATTCTTTTTATCCTATTGTGAATTTAATTGGCTGCTTCATATGGTGTTTTAGATGAGAATGACATCTATAGGCTCATATATTGTGGTACATGATACACAGTTAGTGAAACTGGAAAGGATTAGTAGATTCACTCTTTTTGAAAGAGATGTGACATTTGGCTCTCTTTAAGGGTTCAAATTCCTATATCATTTCCACTTATCTATGCCTCATGATTATTATTTCAATGTGTAAGTTTTCAGTAGTGCTCCAGTGTCATACCTGTTGTCCTTCTGCCATGTTCCTTGTCATGACTGTAATGGACACAGTATTTGAACTGTAAGCTCCAATAAACTCTTTCTTCTATAACATGTCTTTGGCATGGCTTCTTGTCACAGCAGTAGAAAATAACTAAGAGCCTTGGCTTTACTTTAGTTTCCCCATCCCATTTCTAGATAACAAATACAAGCTTTCCATGGCGTTTTGTTTTGTTTATTTGTTTTGTTTTGATTTGAATGATGATACTTGTATGTATGTGGTAACTGGCTGAGACACCTTGAAAATATATCTACAAACTTGTTGATTGAGAATATGGAAACTCTTTCTTTCTCAGGGAGTCCTAAAATCAAGGAGCTGACTGAAAACTGTGTAGATTCTGCAGAGATAGATTATTTCTGTCTCCTGAGATTCCCAATATTAGCTGTAGGCATATTTTAGTTTATGGTAGTTTCCTATCCACTGCATGGTTTTATCTTTAGATAACCTCATCTTTGTGTTTTATTCCTATATATTCCCCGTTTTTAATCTAAAAACTTATATCAGGTAGAAAAATAAAAAATTTCTCCTCTCAAAATTTTTCTTATACAATTTATATATTTTTCAGTGTTTATTAGTCAACAGGTAATATAACAGAGAAAGGCTGTATTATTAGGTTGTCAATATATTTCGTGGATTCTCCTAAGTCTACCAAAAACTGTATTTCAAATATGAATTTCAAACAGTTGAAATATTTCTGATATAGCTTCTAGCTGTGTGCATGCTGACCTTTACGTCAATATGTATCCCAGGCTAGCTCTGGACTCACCATCTTCCTATCTTACTCTCTTGACTGCTGGGATCATACATGTGTCACTAGGCTAAACATAAAGTTTCAGACTAAATCTTCTGACATTTTTGTTACAATATTAATGTAGGAATATATTTTAAATATGTTTTAGTTTTCTTATTCAATTGACTAGGAATCCTGCAGAACGCTGAATAGATGGGGTTACAGCTATAATTAGTAAAGATGACAAACCAAGACCGTGAGAAACATTGTCATGCCATTTTCTATGGCAACAAAACTTGCTCCTGTTACTTATATTTGGGTTGGAGTAACCATTTTGTTTTCTAAAGCAACTGAAATATCTCCATGAGAAGCATGGTTGTTACAAGTTACTTCTCTCCATTCCCCTCCAACAGAGTTAAAATATTGTGTCTATTGGATGGGACATAAAAACTCTGCATAAGAACAGCACACAGTCAATACTGTTCTCTGCTGCAGATCAGTAGATTTACATCTTAGACATCATATTTTTATGAGTCTTTTGTCCATTTCCAGAGTGCTTACCGAATTTAAAGCTGCCAAGTTATTAATTTTATACTGAATATAGTCACTTTATAAGAAAATGAGATGACAGATACAGAGAATAAAATAAAATTTGAAAATCTATATTAATAAAAACAAGTCTGATGACTTTTCAAAATGGTAGATTTATTGAGACTGTTCTTTTTATTGACAAAATGTACTAAAGAAATTTGAAATAATCATTGTGACTTACCAGTTCCCTAATCTTTAAAACATTTATATCTTTAGTCTAAACTTCATTAATTACTATACTTAATGATAACATGGATACTTTTACAAGTCTTTTTAATCACAAATTTGATATATATCTGTGTACAGTAGAAATCAAGATTTAGACACATATTCATAAATGCACAGACAAATTTTTCATTGTATGTAAAGATAGTATATGTTCAATAACTTTTTATACACTCTTCTCTCTTCCTTCTACCCTTCCCATTCTTTCTTAAGGGAAGCTCCTGAATAATTTTTGGCATTATAAGTTGGACGTCTCTTATCCTAATTCTTCCCACTGATGTGTTAGAGATTTCAAAAATATACAGATTTTTTAAAGTATTTGTAGACTTCATTAGGTGAATAACCTTAACCCCAAAACCTAAATCTAATATGTTCTCCAATACAAAATTTTTTGAGTATTAACTGATAAATGCTACAATTTTAAAAATATTTTTAATTTCTCCATTAAAAACTATCATTTACTTATATTACATATATGTGTCTTATATACAAACATATGCCTATACACAAGTACATATTTGGTTCCCTTGGAGTCCAGAGAGGTTTTTGGGTTCCCTGGTGTTGCATTGAACCACCATGTGGATACTGGGAAATTTATCCCAAGTACGCTGGGAAAGCAGCTAATGTTTTTAAGTGCTAAACCATTTCTCTTGCCCCAGTTTTCTCTTTTTCAGATTTGGGATGCTCAATATGACTATCTCTACTGTGTTCATCTAAAGTAAAGCAGAATTAAAATTGATTTAGTAGAGTTTTGGGTTTATACAAATATTCTCTCTTTCCTTTCTGCTATAGGGTATCATGAACATTCCTCAATAAACTGGGGTTATCTGCTACTAAATCACATGGCTACCAAAGGAAATAAGGCAATGATATATTTTAATGGTTGAAGGTCATGGTTTTACAAGCTGGTCATTCATGGCTTGAAAGATTAAATTTCCTCTATTTTTTTATCTACGTTTTCTATTCCAACTGAAACTATCTGTTCTACAATAAGAAATAAGATTTTATTTATCTAAAACAATGTGATTTTTGTGCATAGCTTGTTTTTAAATCAGAGTTTATTGTGCCCTGAATCACATGGGTCTTAAAAAGTTAAAACTTCTAGTTAGTGTAGCACATATGTGTTTTCATAGCTCTTAGAATGTGAAATCAGAAGATCCAGGAGTTCAAGACAAACTTTATGAAGCCTGTTTGGTCTGCATGAGACCAGATTTGAACTTTCCCCCCTAAACAAAGCATAGCACGTATTGCATATTGTCCTTTATGGCAAATAAATTTTGAAGTATTTATTTACCTTGAACAAGTTCAAGTATGTTAATGTCTATAAAAATTCATGGAATTGTGGTTTAAGAGCTAATATTATTTGCATATGATTGTTATAGTTCAAAAGAGTAATAAACATAAGTTGGTAGCTTAAAGTATCCAAGCTGCAAGTCATTAAAGTGGAATAAGCTCTTGAAAATGAATATAGACGCTGTTAAATGCATATATTTAGTCAAACATTTCTGAATGTACTTTCTAACAGGAAAATTCAGAAGCATGGAAATAAATGCAAGTAATTTGAGTGCTCTGCATTGGCATTTAAATACAAGAGAAAAAAAATGTTAATAGGATAAGTACCAGAAAGGATTAAGTGTTGCTAAACACTAAAGAGGATTAGTTATTATCCTGCCTTTACAGGCTCCCAGGTTTCACGTGGCCAAGTAGATACCAAACAGAAAGCCAAGGCTAGAAATTGGTTTTTCCTTTTTTTTTCTTTTTACTTTTTGCAGCAAGCTTATATTAGAATCAGTTTTCTTATGGCCTATAACTAAATAGGTAATATAATACCTGAGATTTCCTTTAGATAGTGTAAGATGTAGTATACTTTTAAATGTATTTTAGGAAAAATTCAAGGGTGTTTTCCCTCCAAACATTGCTTTTTAAGTAATTACCTGAATTTGTTAAGAAACATTAGACGCAGTTTCAAAACCCATCCTTCATAAAAGTACAGAAAGTTCTCAATATTATGCCAAAGGAGGTTGTAAATTGGCAATTATTCATTTCATTTATTGCATATATCTCCTTGCATTATGACAAAAAAAGGAATAAGCATTTTCTTATGTATACATGTATCTGAGAAAGAAATATTTGTGTATTCCAGTATAAGCAACATTTAACTATTTCGGAAACTGAAACATTCATCAGAACTGATGAAAATTAATTCACATCTGTGGTCATCCTGACAATTTTTCTCATTTCCTGCCTTTAGTAATGTGATTGTCATTCTTGGTGGCAAAATATAAACAAGGCAATCTTACTATTTTAATTAGTGAAGAATTTCAAACCTTTTTAAGAAAAGAATGAGAAAACAAACTTTTAGTTTGAAAACTTTCAGTTGGTAATCCAGTTACCTCTAAAAATCTGTTGTATTAAAAATGGGCAGAATAGTTGCTGATTTATTAGAAGGAAACATTAGGAGTTACTGAAATAGTCTTGTTAAGAAATATTGTCTTTACATTATGCTCCCTTTCATCATGTGGAGATCATAGGTTCTGTGGGGATTTGAAAGGTAAAAGAAGTCATAAATAAAGGTTAACCTAAGGGTGGGAAAGATAGATGCAATATAAAAGTAGGATGAGGGACTACTTGGGGAGGCAAGATTTAAACAGGGTGGAGATAGAAGGATGAATGAAAGAGGTAGGTAAACATTAAGTAAAACTACATATATGTAAAGAAGCCTTATGAAAGCCTATTTAATAAACTAAGTAACAATATTACTAAATATGAGAGAAGTACTGTTTTAGCCACACACTTATTAGCAAGATGATTAAAATTATTCATTATTACCATACAAGATTTGAGTGTAGTAGGATCAAAAACCCATTGCCATTGATGAGGGAGGGGGACTTGATCGGTGGAGGGGAGGGAAATGGGAGGCGGTGGCGGGGAGGAGGCAGAAATCTTTAATAAATAAATAAATTAAATTAAAAAAAAAGATTTGAGTGTAAATAGATTCTCAAAAGAAATCACCATTGGATTGAAACATGACCTAGGAAAAAATAATCATTTTATTTGCTGACACTTTAATTTTTTTGTGCGTAGTACAAAACTGATACATTTAAAATTTTTAATAATTTCTAAAACTCTTTCAATACATCAAATTTAAAAATTATAAAAATGTGATTATATTTTATGAACATTTAGTGTTTTGTAATACTACTTAAAACAGTAGGCAACTTGCACTAAATGTACCTTAGTGCTATGAACTATGTTTGTTTACTATCATTTTCAAAATTTTGACATGAAAGGCAAGTGTGATTCATGTCTGTGCTGGGAATGTTTCTCTAGAATTTAATTTTTTAGGCAATTTTTCATGCAATTTTAATTTTTACATCAGTTTCTCTATATTATCTGGTTTATTAAGTTTTAAAAACGTTGTAAGATGAGATAATTTGAAAATCATAGCAGTTGCTATGTCTAATGAGGAAGTAACATGTCTTATTTATGGCATTAGTTTCTTTTCTCTTGCTGTTAAAGGACACCACTACCAAGGCAGCCTATAGAAAAATGGTTCTTAGGGTGGGTAGATTGAATGCAGAGAGTAAAGGTTGTTTACCTTGCAAATATTTTTCAGGCCACAAAATATTCTACAGGCATTTATAATGGTCTATAGGGATGTTAAAGTTTTGTTTAAACTATAAATATAATGAGATAGAATAGGAAGAAAGGCCCATGAAACATTTATTCAGTCAAGGATTCAAATTTGTGACAATCAAGGTGTATTAAGATGCATGAAGACAAGTCACTGAGAGCTTGGTGGGAAGCAAAGAATCAAGGTAATATTAAAAACAAATGTAATATTTAAAAGGCATAAAGAGTTACACATAGTCTTGAATTTCTTTTAACTAATTGTTTTACATTTAGATATGTATTTTCATATTTCTGATAGTACTTTACATGAATATTGGACTTAAATACGTAAAATAATGGTGGCTTTGGTGAGCCAGCATCTTCAGTATTTTAATGGAAATTATACTGACTAGTTTTATGTCAACTTGACACAAGCTAGAGTCATCACAGAGAGGGAGCCTCTGTTGAGAAAATGCCTCTGTAAGATCCAGTACTAGGAAAACCTACATGGCATTTTCTTAGTGCTTGATGGAGAGGGAAGGGAGGCCATAGCAAGTGGTGCCAGCCCACAGCTAATAGTCCTGGGTTCTACAAAAATGCAGGTTGAGCAAACCATGAAGAATCAGTAAGAAACACCCCTCCGTGACCACTGCATCAGCCCCTGCCTCCAGGTTCCTGTACTGTGTAACCCCTTGCACTCACTGCTTTTGATGATAAACTGTTACATGGAATTGTGAATAAAATAAACCCTTCTCTAACCAAGTTGCCTTTGGCCATGGTGTTTTATCTCAGCAGTAATAACCCTAACTAAGACCATAATGTACATTAAAGCAAGAGAAAGTTAGAATTTTATATGTGGTAATTAATTACAATGACAGGTGACAGCATGGAATCATATTTAGTGTAGTATAAGCATAGATGTAATATTTTAATTATTATAACCAAAGCATGGCTATTAATATAAATATTAGACTATTACTAATTATTATTTAATAAATTTGTAATACTTATAGTTTTTTTGTTACAATAGTTGCAAATAGCAGCACTCCAATAGTAATAAAGATACCTAATGTTCAGGTTTTGATTCCTCAATAAAATATTATTAAATAAAATTAAATAAACCAGAGTTACTTGGAGAATTACTGAACTCTACCAATGCCTGATAAGTCAATATAATTTAAACAAAAATAGAGAACTGGATTCTAAATTCTCCACAACATATAGGAATAAAAATATGTGGTTTCACTAAAGTTGGAATGAAGTGAATAGCAAAATAGGTAAAGTACTGTTAGATTATGAAACAATATATTGATTTATACTGATAGAAATACACATTAAATAACTAATGATGTAGAATAGGCAAATATCTAGCAAAGCAAAAATGTCAAATAGTGTATGTAGCTATATCACTCTGAAAGAGAAGTTATGGAGCACATACGGCAGAAATTTTAAAATTTCACTTATTCCTTAAAAAGACCACTATGACTTCTAAGGTACAGTATGATCTTATCACTGCAACATATAAAAGTTTTCTTCTGCTTGCTGCTTATTCACAGCATTCAGGACTTTGGAAGATATTTATCCTAACAAAATCTAAGAGAACTGTGACTTGGATCTTTACGTACTTGGACTACTATTGTTCCCAACAACATGAGCACATCAATTGGTTTGTTTTCCTTTTTTTTTTTCAGTAAAATGATTACTTATGTATGTTTTAAAATCTTTGAAGACTTTACTGGTCACAGGTCATTAAGGAAAAGCCAACAGATATTCTAATGTAATTGTGAAGATGTATATATAAATGCATATTTGTAACAAATGATAGGCACATATAAATGTACAGTTCCCTTTTAATATTACTAGGGAATTAATCTTGAGTTTGAAATTCATTTACAACCAGACACATAATGCATAGTTTCAACATTTTTTTTTCCCACAGTATGTTGGAGAATACTATTTCTTTAAGGTTTCAACCAGATTTAGAGTCTTCCATTTTCCCTTGTGTCAGTTCAAAAAGACTACTTCACTCTTTGTTAATCAGATAGAAGATTCATTAGACAAATGCCTATTTTCTATCTCTGTCTTGCCAACCCTGGCATTTGGTAGTAAAACGAGAGACCTGGACTTTGTTCAGACATTAAGACTATGGCTGTCACTCAACAATACAGTATTCTCTCTCTCTTCTTCCCCTTTCTTCTGAATCTAAATTCATCCTCCTGCTTACTCTCCCTGCTCAGAAGTTTCACCTATATACTCCCTTGCTATTGGCCATTCAGTTTTTTATTAGACCAATCAGATGAGCTAGGCAGGCAAGGTCAAATAGCAACACATCTTTACCTCACTAAACAAATATTCTGCAACATGTACCAATATTTTTGAGAAAAAAATCATTATCAATTCTGGAACATAAGTTTCTTCATCTCTACAGTGAGAGAAAAAAGATATCAATGTAATTAAAATTCTCTCCATTTGGAATATCACTTCAACTTAGATGTTAGAAATTAAAATTGGCATTGTTTATTTCTATCAAGACAAAAACCTCATAGGGACAGAGGCTAAGTCTGTCCTTCTTTCTCCTTTTCTTTCCTTCTTCCTTCTTTCTTTTCCTTTCTTCCTTTCGGTTTTCTTTCTTTCGTTTTAATTAACATAGAGTGTTTCTTGTAAAAGTCGGTAAGGCTTTGTCCTTTCTGAATCAACTTCAGTTTGGCTTATTTAGACTCATTTCCTTAGAGGGAGAGCAAAATTTACTATAAGATTATCATCCACCTTAAGGCTTATCTCTTCCCCTTTCATCATTATTTTTCTTCTCAGTTACATTGATTTCTTTGGTTTATAGATTTGCATTCCTGGTTCAGATATCCTCCCCTTTAATATGTCTGAGTTAGACAGTTACATGGATGTGTTCTCTTCAATGATTCTGAACCTCAGGTTAACCATGTGTGTGATATTTTAATACTTTGGTTGTAATACTTTAGGTAATTTAGCAAACTCTTTACTTTGACAAGAAGTAAGCTGATTTCACATGTTCAATTGCCTTGGAAAACAAAGTGGGAAAGTACTATTAACAGAGAATCTTAAATCTTAAACCCAGTTTGCTTTAGGACATGAACTTGTCAATCACTTTCATCCCTTTGCAGAAGCTTCACATCATCCCATTTGTCAAATGTGGTTTTTGCTACTTGTGTTTGGGACTCATATCCAAATAGTCTTTATTAAGACTGATGCTCCAAAGTATCTTCCCTTTCTCCATTCAATTTACACTTACAGCTTTCCTTCACATTTTTGTTTCTTTATACAATGATAGATGGTGATCTAGGTGTAACCCCGGCATGTGGATATCCTACTTTCCCAACATTCTTGATGAAGCTTTTCTTTCCCTAATTTAATTTCTGGAGACTGTTGTTTAAAATCAGTTGGCTGAAATGATTATTATTCTATCTTACTGTGTATGTGTGATTTTATAAAGATATCTTACAAGATTTATTACTAAAAGATAAAGATGCTATTTATAAGGTAAGGATGAATATCTGGTACAGGCAAAGAAGACGCAGAAGAGATGATTAGTACACTCATTTTGGTACCTTGTATGAAATCCTGGAGTGAAAAATAAAACACTTGCATTATTGGAAAAGCTAGTGCAATCTGAATGACCCTTGGGATGTAGTTAAGACTAACATATCAATGTCAATTTCTTAGTTATAACTTCTCTCACATTTAAGGTAGAATAACAACTTTAGAACACTGCTCAGAACTTTGAGAATGGTTTATTATTTTGTCAAAATTTGAGAAACCTGAAAATAATCTAAAATTTATTTGTCTTTAATTATTATCCTAAGAACTTACTTTATTGATTTTTAACTATTTTGACATGTATAAAATTGATATAGTAAAGGAGCCTTTTTGACTTTCAATACTTCATACTTTAAAATTCCAGAAGATATTTTAGGTCAAAGAAAAAACATTGAAAAATAACTATTGACAAATATAAATTGTCTTTCACAATGTGGATAAGAAAAAATTTTGAATAATGCAGCAAACAGCTGTAAATTACCTAAAGCTTTTAATTTTTACATGTTCATATCCATAGCCCAATGAAATAATTTTCAATTATAAAGAAATCAAATATATGGGTTTTTAAGTGCTATTTCTTGTAAGAAACTGTCACCACCATGTGCCAGTAAAGTTTTGAAATAAGTGGTAAAAATAAATACATGAACAGACCTTTAAAAACATACTAAACAGGTTTGATTTTTATGTTAGGAAGGCAAAGAACCTGCATAAGTTAATATAAATGTACTTATTTTTTTTTATCTTTTATTTTTTTTTACTTTTTTTTATTGAGAAAAGGAAAAAAAAAAAACAAGTTTCCACCTCCTCCCAGCCTCCCATTTCCCTCCCCCTCCT
>NC_022027.1:16681234-16685562 GCF_000317375.1 Microtus ochrogaster
TCAACATAGTAAAAATGGCAATCCTACCAAAGGCAATTTATAGATTCAATGCAATCCCCATCAAGGTCCCATCAAAATTCTTCACAAACCTTGAGAGGACAATAATCAACTTTATATGGAAAAACAAATGTACTTATTTTTATCCAATTGATATAAGCAGAGCTGACTATCAAATTAAATAAACGCTATGTTCTTTTAATAATTACAAATTATAGGGTTTCAAAGTTATTTTAAACAATTCTATTTATAACATGAAATTGCAGTACCAAAGATATCTGTTGCAATTTCAAACAACTGTCATCATTGTACATTATATATAATGTGAGAATTACTTCCGGTAACAAGATTTAAGAAGGCTATGTACAATTTTTTTATGTAGAATAAACACTCTTTTCCAATATTCCCATTATAAAACCTTTTACTAGTAGCTAAAGTTTTGTGATAGTTATGGCTTTAGCAATGACAAATGTCAATACAGGGTTCTGGGCAGAAAAGTTAGAACATTACTGGGTTCCATGGTTACCAGTTACTATAGCAGTCACTGAGTCTTCACAAACAAGATAATCAATAGGAAGATCACTTTAGCTTAAAAGATGATTGTAAGAAGGAAAATCAGACTAATTAGTGACAAGGAAATTTACAATCAATAATCTACTTGATGTTTCGTCTGGATTACAGTGTAATGGAGTTATATATAACTTGCTTTATTAAAATACATACAAGTTACATTTATCAAAATTATAGAGTAAGGGAACTGGAATGATGACTCAGTGGTAAAGAGCATTGCCTGCACTTCCAGCGAACCCTGATTCAATTCCCAGCACTCACATGGGAGCTCCCAACTTCCTGTAATTCCTCTTCTAGGGTTTTCAGAATCCTTATTCTGTGTATATATTACAGTCGTGTAACTTAGGAGTTCATATAAGACTCCTAACAGTGAGAGCAGGGGAGGTTTCTGACTCTTTGCTTGCTTTTGGGACTTGTTCCTTCTATTGGATTGCCTCATCCAGCCTTAACAGAAAAGAAGTGTCTAGTCTCACTGCAACTTAATATTCTATGGCAGATTGAAAACCATGAGTTGTCCACATATACCTGAACAAAAACAGTGGGGGAAGATTGGTTAGGAGGTGGGAGTCAGGGAGGGACTGGGAATATGGGTGGGAGGGAAAACTTTGGTAGGTTCTAAAAACAAAATATATATTAGTAAAAAAAAAGAAATGGGCTGCAGGCAAACATGTAGGATAGTTTCTTAATTTTTGATAGATGGGGGCAGGGTCCATCTCATTGTAGGTGTGCCATCCTTGGGCTGGTGGCTCTGGGTTCTATAAGAAAGTAGGTTGAGCAAACCATGGAGAGCACACCAGTAAGCAGTACTCCTCCATGGCCACTATACCAGCCCCTGCCTCCAGATTTCTTCCCTGATTGAACTTTTATTTTGACTTTTTTTTGACGTTGAACAGTAAAGTATAATCACACATGAAATAAACCCTCTTCTCCCGAAGCTGCCTCTCATCATAACATTTCATTACAGCAATAGTATATCTAACTCAGACAAAAGTATATACGTTACTAAAATTTAAGTCATTACTTCATCAAATTCCAGTTTCTACCTTTTCCTCTAGCTCCATCTGTCCTATGGTCACTCTTCTTCCATAGCTTTTCTTTCTTTGTTGCTTGCCCAAAAGGCCTGCCTTTCCCAATTCCAGCTTCTCCCAATTCTAATGATTATCTCACAAGTAACAGATTGGGGTTTCTTTTGCCAGACATTAATTTTTGATGGTTGAACTTCTGTTTCTGTACTCTTGGTTGCTCAATATAATACCTAAAAATCCCACTATTTAGTTAGTGTTTTATTATAATAAAAATGCACTAGGATTATCATGGTGATATCCTGATTCTGTTTTATCCATTATTCACATAAGCTTCTTGAGTCCAATGGGCTTAGGTAGCTGCAACTCTGCTACTAGAAGAATACTTGGATTCTATTGAGACAGTTCTGCTGCAGGCCTTTAGGTTTCCATGGTGCATTGTTTTATCTCCTCTAGCATCTCAGCTCTTTCTCACAGCTTAGGTCTCACTGTCACAGTTTCACACAGTGCACTCACAGGGTCTGATTCACGATACTACAATCCTAATGCATACTACACTGCTGTCCTCAGTGGCTCCCAGGATCAATAATAAAGGACTCTGTGAAGCCTGTAGTCCTGTTTTTCTCATGCTTACTAAACTAGCATTATGTAGCCAATTCTATCAAATACTGCTGCCAGGGCAGATAGGCGCCTGGCTTCTTTGGAACACAGTTGTAGTGGCATATGTGTGCTGACCTGGAGAAATGATTCCCTGGGTAGATCCTTTGAACAGGTAAGCCCCTCAGCAGCGTTCTCTTTATACATATCCACCTTTCAAGTGAGTTTGCATTTAGAACCTTAAAAAGATAAGGTCTTACCTTTTGGGCACCTGTCCTGTTGCCCTAGTAACAGGCTCCATCTATGCCTTTAAGGATATTAATCCCCTTAGAAATTACAAATGCTTTGCAATTTGTCCTCTCTAAGCCTTTCATTTTTGTTATGTTTTCTGATCTATTTTTTAACCTTTATTACTGTATGCCTAGATGAGAACAGTACACAATAATCATGGTTCAACCTGAATGTTATTCTATCTTAGCATTTCTTCTGCTAAATAAATCATTCTGTTACCATCAGTTCAACATCCAGCAAGTACTCAGGGCATTTTCAGCATTCTGTAGCTCTATTATTTGCCAAAATATCACAGGAATTGCTTCTTGCCCACTTCCTGATAGAGGTCTTATTCCCTCAAAAACATTCAGATAGCTTTCCACTGTCGGAGTTTGGTCACATTTTTGTCAACCAGAATTTTCCGTCCAGTTCTGCCTACAGTATTCAAGGGCTTTCCTGTCCCCACATGTGTAGTGTTCTGTATTCTTCTGACAAACCAGTTCTGAAGGCCTAATAACCACACGGACATGTTCATCACAGTGGTGGTTTTATTTCTCGGAATCCATCTTCTGCCTTAGTTACTTGACACAATAGCTGAGGAAACAACCAGGCAAATAAGGGTTAACTTGGCTCAATGTTGGAGAACACAGTCCTCCATGGCAGCGATAGCTGTCTGCCTTTCAGGCTGATGATTATACAGCATCTGTTGTTAGAAAGTAGAAAGTCATGAAAGCTGCTGCTCAGCTAGCTCTCTCCTGTTTATCCACTGTGGGACTGGTGCTACTCACATTTAGAGTGGTTCTTCCCACTTCAATTAATTTAATCTAGATAATCACTCACGGATATGTTCAAAGATCTGTATCCATGGTGACTCAAAATCCACTGAAATTTAGAATCAACATTAGCTATCACATAGGGCACTTGTACATGCACAGTTTGCCAAAGAATCACATTATTTAAAGCCCTATATATTCATGTGATATGTGCTTTATTAGCACATATGAACCAATGAAAAACAAGGTTGAAATCGAACTGTTACATTAAAATACTATGTTGTATTGTTTTACATATTCTATAGTAAGTAAAACAGCACAGTAGAATTTTGAAATGTTCTACATGAAAAGGAAGGACAGTAAACCTATTCAAAAATACAAGTCCTAAAATTATTAATAGCTCATCTTCAGCAACATAGTACTATGACTGAATGCTCACTTATTATATTACAGTTTTAAAAATTCTTGCATAACAATGAATCAACACCTCTTTGAAACTTAATGTGTTTTTAGTAACTAATTATATTCTGGTACAGGCATTCACATTACTGTCGTAATCCCATTTTTGATGGCTGTATATTAAAGCATAATTCAGATTATTGTGAGATTAAAAAAAGCAATATGGCCAGGCATCTGGAAAAATTATAACTCAGAGAGCAACCAATTAATTCTGGTTATTAAAAGGGAAGGGGCATTGTGCCAAGAGATATTTTTGGCAATATTTTAAGGAAGTACACAAATGGATAAAAATTTAGATTTTAGACATGTAGACAGAGATAGAGAACATATGAGCCCTTATGAAAGCATATAAAACTTGTTTTATAATATCCAATTTGTTTCATTAATGTTTTCAGTTTTAACTTGAATCAAGAAAATACTCGTAAATTGATCAATAAATTAGTACATAAATCAATTCTTAGGTAGCCATTGCCAAAGTTAGTTTTTTAAATCTTAGCAATAATAATAATGTGGTTCTGTAGTTACTAGATATTATTTTAAAAATATGAAACATTTATAAGTTATTTTTAGGGTTACCAGATATATATATATATATATATATATATATATATATATATATATATATATATATATATATATA
>NC_022027.1:16685662-16738097 GCF_000317375.1 Microtus ochrogaster
ATTCTGGAGAATGATTGTTTCTTCTTTTATGATAGATATTTCAGGAGTAAAAACAGAATAATTATATTCTTTTTAAATTTTTTCTTATGAGTTCTCAAAGACCACAAAGCTTGTTTATATGAGAAAAGCATCAATTGTGAAATCTAAAAACCCATCCCTTCCTTTTTGATTCAATTAGTTTTCCTTTTTAAGAAAGATCTCTCTACATAACACTAGCTATCCGGAAGTTCAATATGTAAGCCAGGCTGGCATGAATTTACAAATCTACCTGCATCTCAAATGCTGGGATTAAAGGTGTGCACCACCATAACCAATTGTTTTTTTCCATTTTTGGATGTTCTCAACATGTCTTGGGAGTGGTGATTCTGAGAACCCAGGAAAGCATCTCATTGTCTTGTGGTACTAAAGAATGGGAAGATGCATAAATGAACATATTTTCTTGACATAATTTATTTAGTCTTCCCCATAGCCATGCAATAAGAACTATGACAGGCCCCAGTGGAATAACATAACAGACTTTGTTATCAGCCTCAGTTCACCAAGAAATGCTGACCAATGTAAAAAAAAAAAAAAAAAGTCAAGCTACTCTGGCTTTAATGACTCCAGATGTGATGAAATTGGGAGGATTGTTATAGCCATAAACTAGAGCCTATATCTCTCTAACTCTAATTTGTATGGCCTTATAAGTATTCCTATAGAAGCGTATGAACATCCTTGGAGAAAAAGCAATGCATATCTATACATTGAATGGCTGGTATTTTTCATTATCAGTCACATTAATATTGTGAAGGCTGTTTTCATCTAAACTTCCTCCTGCAGAAGTCATGTTTTTTTTTTCCCACCATATGTGTTTGGTGTGGGATACCAGAATAGTCTATGAATAATGATTATTTTCAGCAAGAGATATGTTTTTTATCAAATCAATTCAATTTAGCCTTATCAGAATAAGTCTTATACAGGGTACTATTCAATAATGAGAAACACATGTAACTCAGAGCTGAACAAATATAAGCTGCTTCCAGGCAATTTATAGAAATAGTAAGAAATCAATGTTTAAATAGAGATATGGCAGTATCAAAGAAAAAAATGTGCTTCCTTCTGAAGAGTAATAGAGTGATCCAAGTTTAAAAGAATAGCCAGTAGATATGAAATAAAGGGATTAATCATGATTCTCTGGTCATTTTACTTCCCTGGAGGTCACCTTACTTGGAGAAAGTGAGTAAGAGATTTCCAAATGATTTCTCTAGCCAAATCCTTAAGCAAAAATGATATATTAGGATTGATTCACAAGCAAAAAGTCATGCATACTGGCATGCATTCCAATGTGCTGGCTGTATTATTACTCATTTGCATTGAACAATGCAGGAAGTTCAAATGAATATCTAGACATCAGCTAATTTTAGTGTCTCCCTCCCTTCTAGTCACTACTTCTAGAAGTTTACAATTTGAGAATTGTCTTTAAAATAGTATCCAATAGTCCTCCAACTCTTGAACTCAATCTCTCTTCATTACCAGATATTTGCTCTTCGATCCATTATTTAGAACCACTGAAATTACTACAGTATGCATTATTTCTGACCATTGTTTAACACACAAAACAAACCAACAGCAAATCATACTCCACAGACCATGTGATCACTGTGGGCCTTCAAGCTCACGTTCACGATTTTCAGGTAATCAAATATTGGTGGAAGAAGAAAGTGTGGGGATGTTTTTCCCTTGTAGCAGGATTGCTACAGCCCTTGTTTCTTCAGTCTTAAATGAACAACTTTAAATTGGAACCTTCTGTGCATAAAGCCTTCCTGTGATCATTCTCAGTCATCTCTACAGATTTATCTAATGGATTTCTGTTTGTCCTTAGTCTCAATATTATCGTTGTTAATAAAATTATCTTTTAAAAATTATGAACTTAATATACATGCTTTCTAATTACATATGCCTCAATAAATACTACATGAAGCTTTATGATAATCAAAAAATAATAAAGCTTTATTAACTTTATTATTTACTTTACCTTTCCAGTTTTCAGTCTCTCACTTTTATGTTTGTCTCATAGTCTCTCATTATGTTCACCTCATAGAAACTATTTGGTTTTGAAATAATTGTTTCACACACCTATTAGCTGTGTTTCAACATTACCTGCATTCCTCCATTTTTATTTCTTGATCAGGATTCAAGACATGATAAGTGTTGTTATGGTAGTTTTTGAACCTGCAAAGAACTTTCAAATTTAATTTTTTAAACCTCAAATTTAATTGTTGTTAGCAAAAAGTCAAAATGTTACAAAACAAAATTGTGACATAATCATCCTATTTAGTGTAATTTAAAATTCATATAATGAATATATTTATAGATACTACGTTTTAAGAAACGTAATTTAAAATTAATTAAATGTATTTAATATGAAACCTAAACTGGGTAGTAGTGATGTGTACCTTTAATCCAGCACTCGGGAGGCAGGGGCAGGAAGAGCTCTGTGACTTCAAGGCCAGCCTTGTCTAGAAAGCAAAATTCAGTAGTCAAGACTGTTACACAGAGAAACCCTGTTACCCCCAAATAAAAACAAAACAATTAATGAATATGAAACCTTGCACCCAAATTTTTTAACAATGAGAACTAAAGAGGTTCTTTAAAGTATTTGACCCTCTGCCACTCCTGATATATTTTTAATAAGCTATTATTTCATAATGTGACTATTTGAAAAATAATCTTCAGATTGTTAATTTCATACTACACTGCTTTAATCCAAAATATTTCTGAAAGGGTGTTAAAGGATATAAAAACTCTTTCTAATGAAATATGAACAAACATTAAGAAAATCTTTAAGAGTTTTATGAACAGAGTTGCACGCAGAAGTTAAAGTGAGAGATTAGTAGAATTTTTGTTTGTTTTAGTTTAAAAATATTTCTTTTGAGACTATAATTATAAATGGGTATATAAATGATGTAATATAATTATATCATTATTCACTTCCCTTTCCTCACACTAAACCCCTTAAGTTTCTCACTTCTCATTCTTTTTCCAAAACAGAAGGTCAAAAAACCTGTACAAACAACCTCAGGAAACTAAAAATGCTGAGAAGAGAAAACATAATCTTCAAAGAGAAATAAACTTCAAATATTTTTCCAATACCAAATGATTGTCCTTAAAATATACATCCAAGTGATATTATACTTACTGGGCATGTTTTACTTATGTATATAGGCATAAATAAATATTATATACATAGGTAGCAATAGTTAATGATATAAAATGGTCATGAAGTAGAATTGTTCTTTAATAAGAAAGCTTAAGAGATAGTAATGAAACTAAAAAGGGAGGAGGCATTTCCTCCAGATGACATCAATTTCCTGAATGAACTGAGAAGCTGATTAATCTTAAGATAAATAGAAGAAAGTCATATAAATCCCTAATAAATTGCATGGGTATATTTGCAGGATATTAGGTGTGCAATAGATTAAATGTTTGTGTTTAAAATTTGCTGTCATTCAATATGTTTTGATCATATTCTTTTTCTTCCCCTTACTCCTTCCAACTCCCTGCCCAACTCTCTGTGAGTTCATGTGCTTATTGTACTATTTTGTCTGGAAAACTATTTCCTGGCAGTCACTTATCACCTTTAGCTCTTACACCCTTTCTTCCTACTTCTCTGCAGAGATCCCTCAGCTTTGATAAAAGGATAAAGCCTCCTATGTAAGGCTGAGTGATCCACAGTCTACTACTCTTTGTTCATATGGTGGTTTGAAAGAAAGTGGCCCCCGAAAGGAATAGCACTATTAATAAGTATGACATCGTTGGAGTAGGTGTGGCCTTGTTAGAAAAAACAAGCAGCTGGAGAGGTAGACTTTGAGGTCTAATATATGCTCAAGACACACCCAGTGAGAGACCACTTCCTGACCACATTAGCAAGGCCAAGTATGGGTGGTTCTACCTTATATAGTGCAGCTAAAATGCAATAAAAATGTGGATGGTTACTCTGATAATATAGTGTCATTATTGCAGCAGTATGTCTTGTGAGCAGGCCTCTGCTGTAGGCCACTAGATTTGTAGTTATTGATGAAGATCTTTCCCTTTAGCAGTATTCTTCTAGCACCATGAACATTCATCTGTAAGTGAGAAGCTTACAGTTGTGCACCAGCTTGATACCTCCATGCTTGACCACATAAATAAGCAATGTCTTCATCATGTTATGGATAGTAATCATTTATATATGGAACCTCTGTGCTTAATGATTCAACAACGTGCAACCCATTCCTGGCAGTAAAATTTCCACTGGATGGCACAAGGTGTGTAGTTGGTGGAATTGTCTCCCTAGTGATGTAATGACTGCATTTAAATGCCTTTCATGTGTGACTTTCCCAAAAGCCTTTAGCATTAGTTTTCTCTCCGCATGTTCCCCCTCTACCCTGCACGCTCAGCTTTTGCTCATTTAATCCTTCTACTAGAGCTTTCCATATATATATATGTATATATATATGTATATATATATACATATATATATATATATATCTTCAGAGCACTGTACTCTTTCTCTCCTTTGTCGAATGCGCCCGAGGTTTGTGTGATCTGTATCATAGCGCGAGAAAATACTGAACCTGCAACTCACAGAATGAAAGTCAGGATATAACTCCCATTCTTGTATGCAAAGGGTAGACAAAGATCAGGGAAAGAAACGAAACACAAGGGCTTAATCTGTGCCTCTGAATCAATTGAATTTTTAGTGCAAATAATGAAAGACTTGCCTTTGTTCAAGTGGCAGAGAGAGGCTTATTTTTAGAACGCAGTTTCTTAGTTTTAGGTCGCAACAGTTAGTTGATTGAGGATTGCAGATATTATCTCCATTTTTTTCCAAATTAATTTGACTTTTTACATGTAAGATTGCTGGGATGAGGGTTACTATTGGCCAGCCTTGTTTGTCTTTCAAGTGTCATTATTTTATAAAAATCTGTCACTCTAGACATTGTTAAATGTAATGAGTACTATCACAAGAACACACTGATCAGGTAAACTTATCAAAAAAGTTTTAGAGTAGGTTGGAATTGTGTAATGACAGGGTACACAATCTTTTTCTGAAAAATAGGCATCTTAAGTTGATTGATGGTCTTGATCAGAAAATATATATTCAGTGTGCAGTAGTACTTCAAATTCTTGTTTCTATCCTTTTCACAGAAAATGTCAACTACCTTGTATTTATAATTTATTGGGCTTATGTAGCATAAAATCACCATGGTTTATAATCTATAAGGCTCATGGTTTGCTTCTCTTGGATTCTTCATGTCTATATGTTGTATAATAGGAGATATTCCATCTTACCTGCAGGAGCCCATGAAAGAGTAGCTTGATTTTGTAGAAAAAAAATAAGATAGAACATATTTTAATGGATTTCTTGCACTGTAAGTCTGTATTTCTTTCCACCCTTGTCTTTTCTTTGTTCTTTTATTGACAGAGAAATTTGATCTTCTTGTTCTTTTTGGGGTGAGAAAGCAGCTAATGGTAGAATTTCCTTTCATATGAAGTAATACTTTCTGTCAAGTTTGGACATTTTTATCTTGACTGAGATTCACTAGGATTCTGATATGAAGATTTATTGTTGTTGTTGTTGTTATTATTGTTATCTTCTCTTATATATTATATGCTGACTGCAGTTATATCCTCCATCTTCTCTTTTCATTACCCCTGCCCTTGCAGGATCTTCATGAGATCCAGTCCTCCTTTCTCTTTAGCAAAGGGCAGGCTCCCAAGCATATCAAGCAAACATGGGGTATCAAATTATAATAAGACTAGGCATAACCCCTCAAATTAACGCTGTCTGAGTTAACATAGCAGGAGGAAGGGGGTCCCAGAAACAGACAAAAGAGTCTGAGACAGTCCTGCTCCCACAGTTCGTAATCCTACAAAAACACCAACATACACAACCATAACACATATCAGAGGATGTAAGTTAGACCTATACAATTTCCCTAATTGTCACTTCAGTATCTGTGAGCCCGCCCCTATGTGACCTAGAAAGTCAGTGGTTTGGATTATTTCCTTGTCATGCATTGGTCCCTCTGGCTCCTAAAATCCTTCCTTGTGCTCTTCTGCTGTATCCCAACCCCATCCCTGACTCCACCAAATGCTTGGCTGATGGTCTCTCATCTGCTCCCATCAATTGCTGGATAAAGCCTTTCTGCTTCTAGAAAGTTCTTAGCTACCTTTTCTTCCTAGGTCTATGACTTCTTTTCTTTTTTGTTTTATTTAATATAGATATTTTAATACACATGATTTTTGCCAAACTCGTATTTATTTTGGATTGCACTGACTTAAATAAAATGAAAAGGAAAGCACTTTCTATAATCATCACACTTTTAAAAACCTCTGATGTTTATATATTCATGATTTTTATTCCTCTGTAAGGGTGTCATATTTGTTTGCTTAATTGTCTGTAACTATGATTTTAAGAATAAGATTATATAGAGTTATATTAGTACTCTATAGTCTGATTCTAGATGGAAGATGTCATTTGTGTACATTCTAAGATTTCAGATTGTTGAACAATAAAAATGTGTGTGAAATTAATTATATTTTAAATTAAAATTTAGTTAACAAAATCGGCTGATTTATACTATAGTAATTAATATATGTATAACTTTGGGATAATTCTGGTTGAGGTTCAGATACATCATTGAGTAAGTCATAGCCCAACCATTGGCCAGTTTTTTAAATAAAAGGTCATTCAGCACTTTTGGTTTTTTTCTGTTTGATAGGTATAAAGTAGGTGCTACCTTTCATAATTCAAGGTGACATAATTAGGACAAAGAAGGGAAACAAATTTTGACAACATGGTACACACTCAACCTCTCCATCCAGATGCAGAACATATTATGTATTACCTTTCTCCATCTCCAGTTTCCTTTTACGATACGGATAAATTACACTTACAGACTAATAATAATTTTGAAATTGTATTGTATATTAAAGTTATACGAAAACAGTTGTTAGATTATTAACAGCAGCAATAACAATTACTACAAATGAAGTATTGCCTATAAACATAAAATTATGCTAAATTTTTTGTTTTGTATTCAATTTAATACTCAAACTTTACTGTTAAATACATATTATTATTACTTCATTTTAAGTTTGAAAAAATTTATGTCTAAAGGAGGTTAACATACAGCATCCTACTTCAAAGACATAAACCAAAATCAGCTCCATTTGATACCATTTCTATTTGTCAATGAGAAAAATGAAAATAAAAAACAAGTACAAGGCAGGATGAAAAATGTTTGTAATAATTTTTATATAAATGTAAACAAGGTAAGTCTAAAATATCAAATATGATTTCTTCCTCTCTGTACTATCAGTGTGGTATAAATAAATCATTTTAGGACTACTAGATGATATTCTGTATATCTTAATGCTTGTGAGAGTCTTGCAAGGCTTACAATACTTTGGACTGTGGACACTCATCTTCCACCTATTCAAATGTGCTAAGAAGGCCATATGGTTCAGAGGAGTTTCTTTGGCTTTGAGTTAAGGCTCATATCTAAATTACAAGAATATGAGGACAGAGTGTGCTTTATTTTCTTTTCCAACTTTAATAAGTTCAAGGGAAAATATTTTTTTTGAGTTGGAAGTATCTACTCTATATATTTCTATATTTATACAAGACTTAACATTTAAATTAGCGTTTCTCTAGTGATCATTGAGAACTCTGTAATGAAGTCTAGTGGGAAAATATACTTGGAATGGACAGCTGTGTGAGATGAGAGAGCAGAAGCCAACATGCCAAGACTCACTAGGGATGCAGGGCAATGTGTGGTCTATCTGGGGATTAGCATTGTTAATTATATTATAATTTGATATATTTTAGCATGAAGTTGGAATTGTGATCATTTGGAATATAGCGGTAAATACAATATCACTCAACAGCAGTCGATTAAAGGTAAGACTGTCTCTTGACTGTTGTCTATGGTATGTTAACTTGAACACAAGAATAAAATTGACTGGGAGTAGGGACTAAAAAGATGAAAAGTGAGAAAGGGTAAAGTGACAATTAGGATAAGTAAATTAAACAGCAATTAAAATGTGATTTTTATATCTGTGCTTAATGCCAAGTAGGATAATATTAAACATTTTAAAATCTTTAATCTTCTAATTTCCATCAATCAGCTTTTTAATTTTTTGACTAATCATTTAGAAAATTAAAACCAATCTTCTTTCACCTTGGTTACCTTGTTCAACAGTGAATATATTTCAGCTTCTATTTAACATGCTTTCATTCAAATGTAAACCTCAGGAAAATAATAAAAGTGTCTACTTTATAGGAATGTTGGAAGGGATTCTAATGTAGCTAATGTCAGAAAGCTGAAATCATGATATTAAAAAGATTGCATGTTAAAAAGTGGATCTGTAACTTTCTAAAATTATATACAGCCTCAATTAATTAATTAATCTCTATCTTTTCATAAGCTTGAAATCTATATTTTGAACCAACTGTACATGGTAAATTTTAGAAAATTTAAATGCCAAAATAGCTTCCTCCAAAAGCTACAAATTCCAGATTGTAACTACTCTAAACTTCCTTCCAGTCTTTAAGATTCTATGTATTAAACATGGAAAACTCGATATTAATCAGTGTGAGGAAGTTGCCCTGGGATGTCATAAATAAGTGAAAACACATATATTAAACACACCTTCAACTTTGAGTCCTCACTCTTGATAGTATTGGACTTCATGGGCTCCTTTTTGATATGTGTTTTGTTCCACTTTATATGATTCTGTTATTTTCTTGTTTACATCTGAGTTTATGAAATTTTTTTAAAAAATAAAAGTTTTATGTTGTTTATCATTCAATGTTCAAGGAGCTGACACTCAGACACTGTGGACAAATTAATTCTCTTTGATAACAGATTCATGATAGTACTTTATCTTAATGCAAATATTGATAGTTTTTGTTTTCATTGCTTCATCTATTTCTTCTGTTTATCAGTTTCTTCTGTTCATTAATTTTTTTCCTGTTCCTTTTATTCTGCCTGGTGATTTTTCCCCATTTCTTCATTTCTCTCTGGAAACTTCAATTTTTTAAACCATCTTCCTTTCCCTCAAGAACTGGTTCAAACCTCGCCTTTGAGTTCTGAGTGTGAGCTTGCCTTTGCAACATTGGTATGTGAAGTGCACCTCAGGTGGAATGACAGTCAGTTCTTGGTGCACTACTTACGACATAAACACTTTTCTTATAAAAAAGCACTATTGCTTGCTTGGTTTGGAGCTACCCTAGGAAATTTTTCAGAGAGGATGCCAGACTTAACTCATTATCCCAACTCCCATGGTGTGCAGAGTACCCTGCATTTATGTATTATTTTACTGAGATTTTAATTCTATTAAGACAATAACTATAGATTTCGATCTTAGATCAATAATTTTGACTTATTCACTTAAAAGTATATGAAGACCTTGATGCCATTCATTCCATTACTTTTTATATGATTATTTCTACATGATTCTTTATAATAACCTGCTATTTTTTTAGAATTTATTTCTTTTACATTCTGGCAACAATTTTCTCTTTCTTCTCTCCCCCCACCCCGCAACCCCTCCTCAGCACCTCCCTATATCCCCACCCCACTATCTACATCTTCTTCATTTCTTCTCAGGAAAGGGCAGGCCTCTCATAGATATCAACAAAACCTAGCATATCAAGTTGAATTAAGATTAGCCATCTCTCCTAAAATGACCTTTCATGATACCTTTCCCAATATAGTCAATCGGTTTTCTTGCCTCATTAACTAGTCTACTAAGCCCCTTAAACTCATCTGGGTATGGAAGAATAATCTTTGAGACACTTGAAGTAACATGACAATGATTAAAGTCCATATATTAGAATATTAAGTGTCATAATCCAAGGCAGATGCTAGAGCTGGGTTGTAGAGTGAATCATGGCTTCTATTTGATGGTTTAAACCGAGACCAAAAGTTACTGTTGACTTCCATACAGCATTTTTGCATAAAGTTCCCCAATAACAGGTGGCAAAGTAACATGGCTACTGACCAACCATAACTCACTGAAGATAATTTCAAAACACAAAATTTTTTGCATGATCCATAATTCTGCCACATAATATTGTGACTTTGGACAAGCAACACAGCATTGTTATCTTCAACTTTTGAAAATTATAAAGTAGCAAGAGTAAAATGCTAATATTATATATATATTTGTTTTGCACAAATGCTTATAATTTTTCTACCCTCTGGTAGAAGTGAGATACCTGCTCAGTCTATGCAAGAGTTGGCTGTGATAAATGATAGTTTGGTATTATAATGTTGTCGGTGAGATTTCCATAAGTTAGTCTGACTTCAGAGACTTTCATGATATACTCAGCCATCATTCAGTCACTGTCTGCAGAGAAAGTACGTGGCTTGCTATCAGTTATGCTCTCAGTGAATGATACAGGGCAGCGGAAGTATAAATATGCTCACATGGCCCGCATGAACCTCATCTTGGAGAGTAAGGCAACCGAACATAAACCAAGGTTGAAAATAAAAAGAAGCAATTAATGCATATGAGTAGAGATTTCTGCATGTTCAGAAAGACATTTAGTGGTATATGATATAATCCCAACACAACACAAGCAAATTTGCATTAAGGAGAAAAAAAGCAAATGAATGATTTTTTTCCAACTATCTAAAATGATAAAGTCTAGAGAATAATAAAACACATAAGTAAGAGTCACCCAGTCCAAAAGATGAAAGATTAGTGGATTCTTTGGAAATCTTATTAGAGTTATACTCATTCATTTGCTTATTATCTACTCAGCTGTAGCAATATAGAGTCATGAATATTTGCCTTATATTAGTGTATATCAAACAGTACATTAATTTGCATCAACTTCAAAGATCCAAGCTTTCCCAATCAAAATTATAACTTTTGTTATGACTATATATTAGAGAAAGGAGAGATATTACCTCTGAACATAAACAAGCAACTACCATCATGTCTACATGTTGAGCATTTTTTCTTCTAATTTATTCTCTCTCTTTCTCCCTCTCCCTCTCTCTCTCTCTCTCTGTGTGTGTGTATTGTGTGTGTGTGTGTAATCATGTGTGTGTGTGTAATCGTGTGTGTTTGTGGTGTGTGTATGTGCACATGTGTACCACATGTGAAGGTGTTCAAGGATCAGAAAGTGTGTTAAGTTTACTGAAGCTACAGATACAACCAGTTGTGTGTTCTATGACATGGTTCCTGGGAATGGAACCCAGGTCCTTGGAAAAACAGGAAGTTCTCTTAACTACTTATCCATCTTACTGGTCCCTGGGAATCACTTTTGTTGTCAAATATCTCTTTATTGATATTATGCTGTTTTATTAATCAGTAATTTAGAAAGTTTTATTTAGGGCTCTGTCTTAGTCTTTTTAGTGTTTTGTAATGAAATTCCATTGTTTAAGTAAGACATTTATAATTAAGGGAATATATGTCTTATAGTGATAGCATATTTGTCTACTTCCGATTTAGCCCTTTCATTCTTATATTATGTATTTTAACAACGCAAGATTGATTTCATACATATTTAACAATATTATTTTCTTGGGTAATTGGTCTCCTTATCATTATTTAGTTCTACTTTTTCATGCATAATAATCATTGTTTGTAGTTTATCTAAAATTAAACAACAATCTCTACATTCTTTTATTAATATTGCTAGGATAAAGTACATACTTAACTTTTACAAAGTTAAATCTCTACATGGCAGTGTGTATGTTAGACATTGTCAGGTCTAATAATATGAACTAGATAAGATCTAGGGTGACTTCGGAGACCAGTCTTTGGGTATTTGTATGAGGCATCATAGATGGTATGTTAACTGAGATCAGAAAGCCTCACACTATCTTTTGGGGTCATTACTTCACAGGCTGATGTCTTGGACTGAATCAAAGAGGGAAGAGAGCTATATATCATATCCTGTTCTGTTTTCTTATTTAATGTACATCCAATATGAACCCCAAGTTTCTGATGTCATGCTTTTCCTTCCATGGAAGGCTGTAACCTAAGGCAAAATAAACTCTACCCTTGTAAGTTACTTTTACAGGGTATTATTCATTATATCAAAGGTAAAATAAAATAACTGGTAAAGATACCATATATATTCTTTCAATTTCTTAAGTTATATAATTATAACTTTCACTTTTAAAAAGAGTACTGTCACATGTTGAGTAATATTTTCCATGTATGTAATTTTCTCTACTCACACAATCACTTATTCCTATCACCTCTGACTTGCCTCTGATTTTAATTGAGTATTCACTATTACTATGTATAACTACCTTTTATCATATCAATCATTCTGTAAATTACTAATGCATTGAAATATTATTACTGTTGAGTAGCAGCTTTCTCTTCACAAGAAAGCAGAAAGGCTGATGATATTTAGAAGACTTATGAAACTACTCCTGGAGATTACACAAGCAGAAAAACACCAACAAGGATGAGAATTTTTGGTGGTGCAGCTGCCTGAAAATTACATATTGGACTTTAGTGACATAACTCTGAGTCACTGTCCCAGGCTGAAGTGTGCTATCTGGTGTTGTTTCTTCATAAGTTACCTGCATTCCTATAAGTAGTACAATAAATTCACTGTTTCAACTACCTAGGCTTAGATAGAATCATTTCTATGAACTATCACTGTCCTCTCTGTTTTTAAGTCAGGGATAGAAAAAACTCCCGGATTGATGGAGGAAGGTCATTGGTTATTTAATAAAGAAACTGCTTGGCTTCATAGGTTAAAACATAGGTGGGTGGAGTAAAGAGAACAGAATCCTGGGAGGAAGAGGAAGTGAGGTAAGACGCCATTTACTCTCCTCTCTGGGGCAGACGCGATGAAGCTCCAACCCAGGATAGACGTAGGCTAGAATCTTCCCGGTAAGTGCACCTTGGGGTGCTACACACATTAATATAAATGGGCCAAGCAGTGTTTAAAAGAATACAATTTGTGTGTTGTTATTTCGGGGCATAAGTTAGCCAGGCGACCGGGAGCTGGGATGGCAGGAATGTAACCCGCAGCTCCCACTATACCCGATAAAAGAATGCAACAACTTATTTAAGCTTATTTCTGAAATCCAGTAAGAATAAGGACATTTCAAAAGTTTTAACTTCATATAGTCTTTATCTGAGATCCTTTATGTCTCATAAATCCTTTATGTCATATAAATTGGATAATCTAATTCATGCAATTTTCCATTAAGTTTCTTAACACCATAATCATTACTATTTCAAATTCTTTACTTCACAAATCCAAATCAATGCCATATTTTGGTCATGTTATTATTAATGCTCCTTCTTTTATAAATGTGTTTTTTTTTTACCATTTTGGAATGCCTTGTAATTTTTGTTGAAACCAGATATGTTATATAAGGCAAGAGAAATTGCATTAAACACACTCAGGTTGGGATTTATGTTACTGTGGCTTGAATTATAGTCGTAATTAGTGTTTGCTGGGGATTAACATTCCTGTCTTATCCTTGTTTTGTCTCCACTATGATCTCAGGCTGAGTCTGAACCTACAAGCTTCACCAAGCAGTAAATCGCTGTCACACAGTAGACTCTTACTGGTGAAGGGATAAGCACTGGAGAAAAGAAAGTGTTATGATCTTATGAAAGAACCTTGACTCATTTTCCAGAGCTTCTTGTTTATTGCTTACCTTTAACACCATGGAGTTGAGTCAGAAAATCCAGAGTTCTGAAGTCTGAATGACAATCTCCTATATGCAATGACCCTGTATTACTGCCAACCATCTTCACCAGTCTCTATACCCCTCTGTAGAGAGACCCCGCCTTTTGGGGCGGGACAGCCTCGGGCGAATGTTTTTACTAATTAATTGGGAGCCCTTCCTGTTTTCGGTTTACGGTGGATCGCTGAACTCCGGGTGTGTGAGTGTGCTTTTATATTAAAATTGTTTTCTTGTACCCACTGGCCTGGATTAATTAAATTCGCCTTCACCCCTCTGATTAGAATATACAATGGCTTCTTTTTCTGTTTTTTTTTTTCCCCAAAGTTAGAAAAATATCTTCTTTAGCTATTCACTGTGAGAGACTGGCATCATTTTGAAAAGTATTAATGATTTGCACTGTGGACTCTCAAGAATTTCAGTCTTTTGAGTCAAAATTAGCTGTTCTTAACTACTTTTCCCTAGCAGCTTCTAGTACAGGTAAGTAGGTCCTGACTATGGCTTTAGCTTACTTTTCTTATAATAAACAAACAAACAAACAAACAAAAACAAAACATTGCATTTCTCTTTGAGTGTATGTTTACATATACACATTTGATATTTGACATATGGATTGTTTCCACTTCCAGGCTTTGTGAGGGAAACATTGACAGACATAGAGGGGCAAATATCTGTTGAGTAGGTAATTGTTTATAGCAATATAAAATACAACAAAACAACTTTTATTTCCTCAAAAAAATCTATCTATATAGTTTTTATAATAAATCAATTAAGCCTCATAAAAATGAAGTAATTTAGATATTAGCCTCATAAATTAATAAGTAACAGTAATAGGTAAAATTAAATCTTAAAAATATATGATACATAAATATGTAATATTAAACTCTACATATCTATCCTTAACGTTGGGTTGTAATAATGTAGTTTTTTAAAATTATAGACTAGTCAAGCCAACATTAAAATAAATAGCAAATGAAGTTAATTTAAATTAAAATAAAAAAATTAAATATGGCCGGTCAGTGGGGGTACACTCCTTTAAGCCCAGCACTCAGGAGGCAGAGACAGGTGGATCTCTTTGAATTAGAGGCCTGCCTGATATGCAGAGCCAGTTCTAAGACAGCCAAGGATACATAAAGAAACCAAACAAATAAAATCAAAAGTTCCTTAAAAAAAAAGTTGTGTTAATTACCATCAGCTGCAAGATAAAGCTTCTCTGAAGACTGTTAGATGATGCACTGATCTCTGCATAGAGTAATATGCCATTAGCAGTCATTTTATTACCATGTTCCTTAAGCAGAATAATAAAAAGAGACTTTCCCTTAGGCCCATGATATCTAGTTAGGACATTGTTTTCCATATTATATGATGACTCCATTTAAATTCTTTTCATATATGTATGTAATTTAGGGAGCTTCTACATTAAGTTTCCATATGGGCTTTTCAAAGGGCCTTCAGTGTTAGTTGTCCATGCCCTTAGTCTTTCTTTACCTAGCTGTCTCTTCCTTCCTCTCAGTTAATATCCCATTCTAGTTTTAAGTTCTCCCATATTTCTTTATTTTTGTATAACAAAATTTACCCTTTGTTGGAAAATCCATTCTCCTAACTAATCTACTAGCTGTCTAACCTTTGTGGCTATTCTGATCGAAACACACACATATAACGTTATATACAATTAATACCTGCTAGGAAAGGGAAAACCAGTTTCTCCAATGGATGTCATTGGGTGTATTAGCCATACTCCAGACAAATTAATTAGTCAAAATAAAAAGGGCTCTTTTTTTTCTGGTGTTTTGTGTAATGTAATGGTGCTGGGGACTTTTAGTTTTGTTTTGGCACTTTTTGACTTTTGGGGGAAGGTTATGTGTGCTTGTTTAGACCTTAATTTTGTTTATATGGGACAAAGGAGGAACATATGTTTCATGATAAGAAAGATGGAGAGAATATTGAATAGAGAATAAAGGGAAAAGCTCAGAATATATTATATGAAAAAATTACAAATCCCTAAGTCATTCCCCTTAAATTTGTATATATCAATCCCTTTCTCTTAAGAAGTATATTCTAATATTTATTTTATTCAGATTCAGTGAAGAGAAAAGTAATAAACACTAAGGAATATTTAGGTTTTCAAGTTTTTATTTTATAAAATTAACATGACCTGGCTTGAAACAGTTTTAGATTTCCAAACATATATATTTTTAAACATTAGGTAAATCAGATCTAGATTTGGTGATATAAAATTAGACCTCCAAAATGTGAAATAAAAATTGCAAAATTTAAAATCTGTGAATGTATAAACTGTACCTAAGTATAATTAATAGTATTGGTGTGAAAGAATTTAGCACAGGTCTCTCTTATACCTCTTAAGGAAAAGAGAGGCTCCATGAGTTCGTATTTTATCCAGTTCTGAATAGTACATCTGGTTTTACTCAGATGCATTCTTCAGAGATAGTAAATCGTATGTTTTATTTTTACTCACTACACATTTCTTGAATTTTATTAACACTGGTGACATATGTCACTATATATCAAATGCCTCATTATTAAAAATGTAGAAGTCTATAGATTTTTAATTTTCTAATTTCTTTTCTCTAAAAATAATGAGGGCACATTTTGGTGTGAAAAATTCCTTACCATATTATCTTACTAAGCTGACACATTTTTACATTCTCATACTTCTATGAAAGTCTTACTTATATTTCTAAAATAAATTCATTTGCTATTAATAACAACTTTCTCAAAGACACAGTAGATTTCACAGATGATCTTGTGAAGACCTGAAGATGCTGAAATAATGAAAAAGGTGCCTCCCTGACAGAAGTCTTTTGTTGTGTGTGAAAAATGTCAGAAAGAAGGGAGTCACATATTTAATCAGCAAACGAGTAAATAAGCCTGTAGTTGAGGGTCCACAAAGGAGTACTGTCTTCATATATCCTTGACTGATTACAGAAATATTCAGGAACCGCTTCTCCAAAACACAAGTATTATGTAAAAAGTCACATCTTTATGCAAAGTCAGTCCCTGCAGAGACACCCATCTTACCTGTCTGTTCAATCTTGGGTTGATGATCCTCTTTATGTTCATCTTTATAATTAAGTATAATGGTTTCACATCAGTTTATATAATGTCTTCTTTCTTGTCCTTTCTATAGTTCTTCATCTTCATAAACATACACATTCAGGACTGAGGCCCCTGTCATCCTCTAATATTTTTGGAGAGCTATTTTTCTAGCTTTTGTTTGACATATTTGTTTACAGGTGGCAATCCTTAGTGAAGTATGATCAAAGATATTACTACAACTCTTTTCAGCAAGTAGTTAACTTATCTAAGATTTCAACATTTCTCAGATATGTTTACATTTTTAAGACTTTGCAAGCTTTAGCAACTATATAGATTTTTAAATATGACTTTTAAAAATCATTATTTTGGTTATTATTTAGTTTTATAAAACTTAAACTAAAACTTATAAAAAAATAACAATTATGTTTTCAGAACACCAGTCTGTGAGCATACAGTTACACCTGGATTTATTGAAGGTAATCATTATTTTTGACAAAACCTTTTTTTTAAAATTTATTTGTTTATTAAGGATTTCTGCCTCCTCCCTGCCACCGCCTCCCATTTCCCTCCCCCTCCCCAGATCAAGTCCCTCTCCCTCATCAGCTTGAAGAGCAATCAAGGTTCCCTGACCTGTGTGAAGTCCAAGGACCGCCCACCTCCATCCAGGTTTAGTAAGTTGAGCATCCAAACTGCCTAGGCTCCCCCAAAGCCAGTATGTGCAGTAGGATCAAAAACCCCTTGCCATTGTTCTTGTTTTTGTGTGTGTTTGTGTCTAGTCTTGCTGGTGCCTGGCAGAGCTACAGTATAATAATTGTATGATGTATTTCTATTCCTCACCAGCAAACCATTGGCTTGACTGAATATCTTTTTTTTATTCTACAAATGCACACTTTTATTAGGTTTGTCTTGAAAACTTAATCACATTTATAGACATATAGTATTTAACAATGAAATACACAGATACCAATGATTTTTGTTATTACTAATAAATGCATATAAAAAATATCACTCTAATTATAAACAGGAATTTTTCAAAATCAACTCAACATTTCTCATGGCTGTTGGTTGTTTAATTATCAGTGTGATAAAAATCATTTTGCACTCCAGCAATACATTTCAGAATTACTTGCTCAAGGACTTTAGCATGAGTAGAATTAAATGATTTGTGTCTCTTTTTCTGTCTTCAATCCATTTCTGATTCCTCTTTCTTCTGTGTACTGAGATATCCATTCACTGAATTTAAGAATGAAAAATGCAGTACTAATTTCAACACATTTTACTACCATATTTTTGTTAATTCTAAGATAAAGTACTGCAAAAATAAATACCTTAATATATCAGTTGTGTTTCAGTTAGCCAAGCTGGTTTATTTATTAATATTTCTGTTTTATTTTTATCTTTATATAAAAAAGTTTAAACACACACACACACACACACACACACACATATATATATATAAATTTTCTCTTCTTCTGCTACTCCCAGATCTTCTCCAACTCCCTTCCCATCTAGTTCCATCTCATTTCTGTCTCTCATTAGAAATCAATCAGACTTTTAAATGACAATAATATAATATAATGAGATAAAACAAAAACTAGCATATCACAATATGACAAAGCAACCAACCAGAAGGAAAGGAACTCAAGAAAAGGCACAAGAAGCAGATATAACTTCAGAGACCCCCCTTGTTCATACAATTAGGAACAACATAAAAACGCTAAACTAGAAGTATATATGCGCAAAGGAAATGTATGATAAAGATATATGAATATATATTAATTAGAATATTAAATTAGATCTTAAAACTACAAAATGAAAACTGAAAAACTGATCTTCAAATGAAGGTCCTGTGCCAAAATATACTATTTGTATAAAAGTATTTAGTCTCCATTTTAGCATTAAAAGCAAAGATATGCTCCATAAGTTCTCAAATCCATTCACTTCTGAATTAGTACATCTGATTTCACTCGGGTACATTTTTTCAAGAAGAGTAAATCTTACATTTTATTTTATTTTGCATATAAAAAAATAAAACTAAGATAAAATTGGAAGGAAAATGCAGCCCTGACAGAACATTACAAGACAAGGAACTTCCAAATATCCAGATGAATTAATTTTCTGCTGTCTATCAACTTCTGGGCATGTAGCCTCCATTGAGTGTAGTTTCTCTAGTGAGATTCCCTTGGAGAAAACAAAATTTCATCTGCAAGTGATTATCTGTTAGAGATAGCTTCTGGATTGGGATAGCAGCACTTTTTTTTTTTAACTCTAGGAGCCCATTTGGTGCAAATCCATGCAGTCCCTGGGGATGCTGTCACAATATGTGTGAGGTGATGTGTGCATCAGTCCTGTTAACTTAGAGACACTTATTTCCTTGGTGTCCTCAACCTACTCAGGTTCATATACTCTTTTGGTCTCCTCTGAGGGGAGGGTTTGAATAGAGATATCCCATTGTAGGGTAAGTGTTCCATGGTTTCCCACTCTCTGCATATATTCTGACTGTAGGTCTCTGTATTTTTTCCCATCTGCTGCAGAAGGAAGCTTCTCTGATGATGGCTGAGAAAGGAAATTACATCTGAGCAGAGTAGAATGTCATTAGGAAACACTTTATCATTACATAGTCTTAATATAAGTAACAAGAAAGTTGCATTCTGAGACCAGGTTTATCATCTGATTTCATGAATGTCATAATTACATTTAATTAACTTTTTAAATTCTTTATTTTTGAAACAAGGTCTCTATACAGAGCCCTAACTTGTCCTGTAACTTTCTCAGTAGACCAGGCTATCCACAGACTCATAGATCCACCTGCTTTTGCCTGCAAGTACTGGGATTAAAGGAATGGATACCACCCATAAATATCACAGCTGGCTTGCATAATTACTTTTAGGAGATCACAGTTTTCATGATGCCCAAACCACCTGAAGACTTAAAAAACAGCAAGAATTAAATTCTCAATAAAATATTTGCAGTCCAGATACAATAAAATAGCAGCATGATTAAGCAGTCTTCATTGAAGAGTGGCAGTGATGGTTCAACATATGTAAATCTCTAAATAAAATTCACCTTATAAACAAAGTGAAAGACAAACACACATTACCTTCTCATTAGATGCATAAAAGGTCTTTGACAAAATCCAACACCCCTTCATTATAAAAGTCCTGGAAATATTTGAGTTCCCAAGAATATACCTCAATATAATAAAGGCAGTTTACGACTAGAGCAGAACAAATAAACAACAACTTAAATGGAAAGAAGCACAAAATAATTACATGAAATCAGGGAAAAGACAAGGTTGTCTTATAATTTTGATTATTTTAAAAAATGAGGTGTTATTATTAAAATACAAGTCATAGTCTGTTGTCATTATTTTTATATCAAATTAATCCATGTGATGCAACTAAATCAATTTTGCATGGGAATAAATATTAAAATTTTTATATGCCTTTTTAATTAATATAGATGTTGTGTTAGAGCCTCAGGGCTGCGTCCTCAGCACCCGACCGCCTGCACGGCTAGCTTTATACCCGAAATAATTACATGGAAACTGCATTCTTTTAATCACTGTCTGACCCATTAGTTCCAGCCTCTTATTGGCTAGCTCTTACATATTGATTTAACCCATTTCTATTAATCTATGTAGCCCAAGAGCCGGCTTACCAGGAATGATCTTAACCTGCATCTGACTGGAGTGGGGGAACCATGGCGACTCACTGACTCAGCTTCTTTCTCCCAGCCTTCTGTTCTGTTTACTCCACCCACCTAAGGGTTGGCCTATCAAGGGGCCTAGGCAGTTTCTTTATTCCTTAACCAATGAAATCAACAGATTGATATATGACACTCCCACAACATATAGATATTAGATAGCAAAAATAAAAAGTTATGTTTATGATAGTCAAATTATTTATAGCAAAGATATGGAAATATAGTCCATTTTCTTTGATTTATAAACAGTATTTTAGATATAGCTATGAAACTACCATAATTAGGAATCAACTAGAGAAAACTATTTTGATCTATAAGTAGGAGATGGGGAACACCTCTCACTCAAAAATTAGAGGCATAGATGGTGCATAGAGAGGCTCCCAATATAATATAACAGAAACAAATGAGCATCAACCAACTAAGTTAGCAATAAACTTGGAACTGATCAGAAAAAACAAAACAAGAATTATGTTTAGGAAACTTTATCCTTAATTAACAAGTTGGTGGGGCTATGTGTGGACTATTAAAACCTTTAAGTCCTATTATTAGAGCAACTTCTATTCTCATAAGTTTTATCTCTAAGAATTTATTAGATTCTCACAGAATGTATTAAGAGGAAAAATGTACTTGGGCTTTGGACAGGAATGAGATAAAAAGGAATCATTTTGAAATGTGTCAGAGAATTCTGTTTTTAGTAAGATCGCCATTGTTTAAGTAAAAATGTCTTTTCAAAGAATAGCCAGCTGAGTTCTTGAAAGCCCAGCACAACTACATGACGAGCTAAGTTGATTCCACATAACTTTCCACTTGGGAGAAAGTAAACATTGAACTCCTCTTCTGCTTGTTTTCAGTGTATGGCCATAAGAATGAGCAATTCCAGCTCTACCCAGATACCCTTTATAATATAAGGCAATTGACACTAAGGAAACACCAGTGAAGTTCAAGTGCAATTAGCCCGAGAAGACCTAAGTAAGGATATATAGGATACCCCTACTTCCATCTTGTCACTTTATTATAAAAGACCCATTTGTGTAGCTTCTTCACATAGTACCACTTGTCTACTTTCAGTTACCCCAAATGATAACAAACAATACAGCCTAAAATGGGCTCCAATGTTGATCTTAACCAAAATCAGTATAACGATAATGTCAGAACTATTACTGTAGAAATATTTCACATAATCTCTAATGACTTTTTGACACCTACACACACAAACACACACACACACACACGCACACACACGCACACACACACACTTCTCTCACATCCCTGTTAAATCCCTGCTTTACAAGTTTCATTCTCACATTTATGCTTGTGCTTTGTTTTGTGACTGACTAGAAATATGTTTTTAAATAAATGGGAATACTTTGTTTTAATTCAAGAGGTAATATGCACATGATATTAGATGGATTAAAGAGATGAAAGTCTCATTGAGGTCATTGGCAGTTTGGACATTGCTGAAAGTATTCTGATATCAATGGCTATGTAACTGAAATGGCCAAAACTGAAATATAAAGAGAAAAAAATCATAAAACAAGCCAATAGAAAAGACTGTCTGAGAATTCTAGAATAAGAAAAGCAAACAAACACAAACCAAAATTATTCTAAGTGCTTTCCATTCAACAACCAGGCATGAAAGATGAATGAGGACTAGAGAGTTTGCTCTGTGGTTGACAGAAGAACTGATCTGCAGAGGATTCAAGTTTCTTTTCCAGCACCCATATTAGGTGTCTAACCTTCTGCTTCTAAGTCTAGTTCTGAGAGGACTGAAGTCCTTTCTGGAATGCAAGGGTACCTCCACTCCCATGTACAGAAACCCACACACAAGCACATAAAGATGGATATAATTAAAAACAGTAAAGGATAAAAACATGCATTAGACTATGTATTTTCCTTGCCTTAGTATTTCAATTAAAAATGAGTTTATTACAGTTTTTATGTGTGCATTTTAGAAGATGAAAAGAAGTTGATTCAGGCAAAAGAATCCAAGAGTGGTGCTATAAGTGAGAAATATACCCAGAAGGCTTGCAAATTTGGATATTTAATCTCTAGTTGATAACCTTGCTTGGGAAATCTTAGAAGGTATGGTTTGCTGAAAGAAGTGTATTCCTGGTACAGGTTTCAAAATCTTTACTCCTGTTTGAATGAATATCTCTCTCTGCTTCTTGTTTGAGGTTGAAGATGTAAACAGTTAGCTACTGCTCTAATTTTCTGAAGTCCATTTCATTCACTCCGCTATCACCAAGTCATAATCCTTTGGAATAGCAAGTCAAATAAACTTTTCTTTAAATTGCCTTAGTCATGATGTTTTATCACAACAATAGAAAAGGAACCAATACAACAAGCAAACAAAATTAGAGAAAGAAAAAAGTAAGCAAACAGAAAGATTTATTTTTAATACTTTTACTTAATATTACTTGATCTATGTAGTCCACCAATTCTCAAGCTATTTTTGACATTAATTAACTAAGTAGGAAATTCATTTCAATATTAAAGTAGAGGATGGAAATCACAGCATGGAAACTTGTAACTGCAGATTTCCATTCTGTTATAGTCCTCAAGGCAGAAATATTAGTAAAAAAAAACCATAGACAGATAAATGGACGAGAGCAACTCTTCAAAAATAGAACATAAAAACATGGTCAATAGATCTCAGCCAGCCAGTTAAGGAAGTACAGTGGGACAGATGGTTATGTCTATAAATTATACAGGAACAACTTGCACTCAATGTGTAAAGAAAAGAGAAAGCAGAAACTCTTTGATGACAGCAAAGCAAGTCCAAATAAGATTAAATATTGCAATGACTTTGAAAGAATAAGTGGGCTGGGAAAATGGCATATTGGTTAGAATAAGTGGTTGCTCTTTCAGAGGACCAAGGTTCCCATGTTCAAATCCAGCACTCACATGGCAGCTCACAAGTTGTTGTAATTCCAGTTCCTGAGGATATAATGCTGTCTTCTTGCTGTCATGGTTACTGCCCACATTTTATCTTGAGGCATACAGAAAATCAACGCACACGCAGACACACACACACATTAAATGAAATAATAAAATTATGGTGTGGGACAATGGTCATCTATCCTGTAAAGATTTGTTACTTGTGTTGCTTTAATAAAATATTGATTGGCCTGTAGCCTGGCAAGAGGTATAGGCAGGAAGACCAGGCAGGTAGTATAGGCAGGGCAACCAGAACAGGAGAATTCTGGGTAGATAAAAGGCTAAGTATGCGGTTAACTCAGAGGAAGCCAGACACAGAGGAAGCAAGAAGAAAATGCTATGAGGTACCAAGCCATGTGACTAACACAGACAAGAATTATGGGCTAATTTAAGATGTAAAAGGTAATAAGAAGCCTGAGCTAATAGGTCAATCAGATGATAATTATTGTAGACCTCTGTGTGTTTCTTTGGGCCTGAACAGCTGTAGGATGGGGCAGGACAGAAACCTCTATCAATATAAAAATTGTTATCCTAAATCTGGTGTTAATTCTATTTCAGCTTTAATTTTAGTTTTGAATGTCATTCAAATTCTTCTATAACTTCATTTTTGCTTTTGTATTAAGTTACCCTATACTCTCCAATGATAGTTGTTTTACTCTATATACTAGAAAAGACGATGTGTTTTGAAAATACATTTCTTATGAAGCTGATAAATATCTATGTACTAGAAAACACTGCTATAATAGGCCATAAAATATTGGTGAAACTTGTAACTCTTTCTGAGTTGATTACTAATATCCTTAATACACAGAGCATCAATATAGAGTTACCGTCTCACAAATACTTTGACAACATGAAGGAATGAAAAACAACTTCTTTACCAAACTCTTCTTTGATATTGATATGCAAGAACATACTATCTTTTTTGGTACAGGAACTTGTCACAATGCAAGCATATGTTTAACTGTATGAAAAAAGATAGGACTCAGTATTGACAAACAAAGTTGGAATTTATGAAATGGATTTTTAGGAATATAACATGATGTGTGATTTCACTATGCATGCTATAAATATGTCTTATTGCCATTGTTTAATAAAGGAGCTGCTTTCAGTCAATGGCTTAATTCAATACAGAATATAGCCAGGCTGGAAAAGTTATATATAGAGAGTAGACAGAGTCAGAAAGAAGCCATGTAGCTGCTGCAGAAGTAAGAACATTCCAGTAGGCCACAACCACATGGCAACACACAGATTAATAGGAATGGGTTTATTTAAGGTTCTTATGTGCGGGCTGATAAGAAGTGTGAGCTAATAGACCAAGCAGTATTGTAATAAGACCATTCCTCTGTGATTATTTCAGGTCTGGGCAGCTGGGGCATAAACAAGCAGTCTCTGACTACAATCACATACATATTTAATCTAGTAATTTGCTGATAATGCAAGAAAGTCTCCTGGGCAATTTCATACAAGTGCTGTTAACCTCTGCAGTTGGGTATTTTTATCTGTAGCAAATGAAATGTGTCCTATTAGGAGAGGATGGTCTAGGAAAGGTCATAGTGAGGGAAAAGATGGACTTTTGTTTATGTTATTCTGTTTTAGAATTTGCATGGAACCAAAAATTTCTCATATTCTATTCCAAATATGAGATCTTGAGGTTATTATTATAACTGAAGGATGGCTTAGAATTTGTTTATTTATTTTAGCAAATGGCTATGAATGTCAAGTGTCCTATTAGTAAGTTTTAAGCAAAATGTTGAGCAGAAATTTATTTACCCACTTGAATGCCCTGTGCATGTACATTATGGTTGATACATGTTACATGCAAATATATTTAAAAATATAGCCATATCAAGTTTAAGCCCTTCTTTCTCTATCTCTAACAGACTGACTGACCTTTTTCAACACTAAAGTATTTAGCAATACTTTGCATCATAAGTAACCTCACAGAATTCTTTCTATAGTTAGCGTAACAAATGCAGAGTTCTGCCTTAGTTGAACTTAGTGTTTTCATGGCAAAGACCAATGTTATAATAGTCAAAGGTGGTTTCTTTCTATCATTAAGTTAAGAATAGCTTATAATCATTGACTTTTAGAACTTAAATAGAAGGGAGAGCCAATTAAACTAAATATTGTCATTTCTCAAATAAAGTGAGAAATTAAAATTTGTTATGTTCTGATATATGTTACTTATCCAAGACCACAAATAAATGAATGGAATGACAAGGGATCAAACAACTAGCTATAACAAGACCTGACTGACACCAAGTAATATACAGTGAAACTATTAAACTTATGTCTGCCTTTCATATTTTATGTAGTTATTTCAAACCCTTTCTAAAAAATTTCATTGTGCTACTGCATTAACAAACATGTTATACAAAGTAAATAAAGTAATATTAACATATATGATAGTCATAAAATATATGTATGTATATGTGTACATTTCAAGAACTGGAGAAATTCATTGAAGTAATACTTTTACAACACTTAATAAACATCATCACACCTTTTCACTATGCCAACAAAGCAACATAAAACTTCTTCAAAGGATGTGAAAATGATTTAGACTTCATTGACCATTTGATCTTTGTCACAAATAGTCATAATTTCTATCACAGGATAGAAACTGTCATACAAAAAAGTAAACGAATAAGCAATATTTTACTTCAATGCCAATCATTTTTTCAAACTTGGGAATACTTATAGGACCCACAAGAGTTTGATAGCATCTCTTATGTGGGATTTTAAATATTTAGTAAAGCTGTTTATTCTAAGTATAGATATCTATAAATAAAAATGGAACCAAAGTTCTCAAACTGTGATGCAATTTCTTCAAATAAGTGTCACCATTAAATAACATGAAATAAAAGTGTACAAATAACTTATCTGAGAACAAACTCTCTGATATCAATAGGTTTTCTTTGGAGATGCATCCTTTCTGAGTAAACTATAAGTAATTTGGTTTGTGTCAGTAAATCTGAGTTACTAATTCACTGAAGTATATGAGAGTGACTATTGAATGAGCAGATGCCAGCATATATTAGTTTATACTCAAGTTACGTACAGATTTATCTGAAAAGGTATGAAATCCTGATTACCCTATTTATCTCTGTGCAGATAATCTAAAGTGAAGTTTAAATTTTCCAGATATTAGAACTCAGAGCTGGGGTTAAAAATCTCTGTCACGTAACAGATGGAGCATCCCCAAAGTGTAACTAAAATTGGCTAAGACGCAATTTAGATTGGCTAAGAACTGAACATGATTGCGGCTCATTCTTTAATTACTCCTTCCTATCAGTTTTGTACACTGACTTGAGACAATGAAAACCAAATTTTTTCTTCATAAGAAATCTCTGGTAGCAATATATCTTTTTTCAATAAAAATATACTGTTGCTGCAAAATGAATAGACCTTTAACCCATTTCTAAAGTTCAGTGCTTTAAGTAGCTCAGGATGAATATTAGTAGCACAGTACACCTTTATTTTAACATCACATTGTGTTTCTATGTCAACGCGTATGTCAAGTATGCTATTTTAATACGCTTTTCATCCAAGTTGATAGTTGATACTTTCTTTAATAAAGATTAAGTTACCCTGTCATGTATAAGTAGGAACATTAGCATAATCATACCCCTAATGACTTATCATCATAACCATAGGTCAATGTATTCTCAACCTTGATATGAGAAGCTTCTATTTGCAATAGATGGGAACTAAGAAACCCATTATTGGCCAATGTATAATAAGTGTCTGCAGAATAATCAGCCCTAAAAGGATCATGTTTACTGTGCCTTACACCACCACCACCCCTAAGGCTCAAGGATCACTGTGAAAGAGGGAATGCAGGATTTTCACCATTTCCACATCTGATAGACAGGCTAAAATCCAAAATACATAAAGAGAAAGAAAATCAACATTAACAAGCAAAAACAATTCAATTAAGAAATGTTCAACATTCTTAATCATCAAGGAAATTCAAATCAAAACAACACTGAGATGCCATCTTACATTTATCAGACTGGCTAAGATTAAAAGCACAAGTTGACAGCGAGGTTGTGGAGCAAGGGGGACATTCCTCCATTGACGGTAGGAGTGTCAACTTGTATAAACACTGTGAAAATCAATATGGAGGTTTCTCAGAAAACTGGGGATCTATCTACCTCAACAACCAGCTATTCCATTCTTGAGTATGTACCCAAAGAACACCCCATCATGCCACAAAAACACTTGGTTCAGGTGCAGAACTAGTGGAAGTGGCCTATGTCTGGCTTAATTTGAGATATAGGCCACAAGTGGAAGCCCATGCTCCACACTGCCTGGATGACCAGGGACTAGATATAAGCTTGTCCAGAGATTTGGAGAGAAAAAGGGAAATCAAGAAAATAATTTCCCATGATGTCCTGCTAGACTCATAGTTTGGTGCCTAGCCTAATCATTATGGAATTCTATGGAATTCTTTTGGCAGCTGATGGGAGCAGATGTAGAGGCCCACAGTCAAACATTAGATAAAGACAGAACCCAAATTGGAGATCTTTGGGTTGCTACTTTTGGAGTTTTGGAAACTTCAGAGGAAAGGAAGAAAGAATAATCGGAATAGAGATACCAGGAGAACAAGGCCCACAGAATCAACTATGAAGGGCTCACAGGGGCTCACAGAGACTGAAGCAGCAAACTGGAGCTGTGCATGGGTCTGCATTAGGTGTTCTGAATATATGTTATGACTGTAGAGTTTTGTTTTTGTGGGACTCCTAACAGTGGGGGTAGGAGTGTCTCTAATTATTTTGCCTGCACTTGAGACACTTTACCTCCTACTGGGTTGCCTCATCCAACCCAGATATGAGCATCTGGGTCTAGTCTTACAGTGTCTTTTTACACTGAAATTGATTAATATTCCTGGGAGTACTGCTCTTTTCTGAAGGAAAAAAGAGAAGTGGATCTGAAGGACCAGGGAGATGGTGGAAGTGGGAAGTAGGAGGTAGGGGAGTGGAGTGAGAGAAATCTCAGTAGGGATGTATTGTTTTTTATTTTAATTTTTTAAATTTTATTTTACATTTCAGCCACAGTTCTCCACCACCGCTTCTCCCCATCATCCCCTTTGAATTCCTCCCAGCCATCCCCCATTCCAGTCCTCTCAACAGGTAGGGCTTACCACAGAAAGTCAAAAAAGTCTGGCACATTAAATTGGGTCAGGACCAAGCCTTTCTCCCCTGCATTAAGGATGAGCAAAGCATCCCACCATAGGGAATGGACTTTAGTAACCTTGCTAATTCACCAGAGATGCCAGGTAAGTCACAGATAGTCTAAGCTTCACCACTGTCTCCCACATATGGAGGGCCTAGCTTGGTCCTTGGATACTCCAAAGCTGTGGGTCTAGATTTCCTGAGTTGCCATGAGCGTAGTTCAACTTTCTCTGTAGGTTTCTCCCTCAAGATCTAGGACTCCCTTGCTCATACATTCCCTCCCTTTCTTTGATTGGATTCCTGGAACTTATCCTGGTGCTTGGCTGTGGATCTTTACATCGGGTTCTGTCAGTTGCTGAATGAAGGCTCCCCGCTGCTGGTGTGTGTATAAACTGGCACAGCCACTTTGGAAATCAGTATGACACTTTCTTAGAAAATTGAAAATCAATCTACCTTAAGACCCCAAAATACCAAATACTCAATAATACCACAAAAACACTAGCTCAACAATACTTATAGCAGCATATTTTGTAATAGCCAGAACCTGGAAACAGCATAGATGTCCCACAAGTGATAAAAAGGAGAAAGAAAATATGGTACATTTACACAATGGAGTATTACTCAGCTGTAAAAACAATGACATGATCCTCTTTTTGGGTCTGGCTTACCTCACTCAGGATAGTGTTTTCTATTTCCATTCATTTGCTTGCAAAATTCACGAAGTCTTTGTTTTTTACTGCTGAGTAGTACTCTAATATGTATATATTCCATACTTTCTTCATCCATTCTTGAAGGGCATCTAGGTTGTTTCCAGGTTCTGGCTATTACAAACAATGCTGCTATGAACATAGTAGAGCATATACTTTTGTTGTATGATAAGGCCTCTATTGGGTATATTCCCAAGAGTGGTATTGCTGGGTCCAGGGGTAGATTGATCCCGAATTTCCTGAGAAACCGCCACACTTCTTTCCAAAGTGGTTGCACAAATTTGCATTCCCACCAGCAATGGATGACTCTACCCCTTTCTCCACAACCTCTCCAGCAAAGGCTATCATTGGTGCCTCGCACACCATGCCCCCGTGTCTGGGCTCTGTGCGCTGACACCCAGTTACTGAGCTTCGGGCAAAAAGGCTGGAGGTTAAAATACACAGACACACACAGACAGAGAGACAGCGACACGGGTCATTCTTGAATTCCCCAAGAATGCCCCCTTTATTTTGTGGACAGGGGCAGATTATATAAAGATAGCAATGCCCCAGCCAAACCCACCAGAAACCACTCTCCTGCCATCAGGAACTCCTGAAGGTCTCTTGCTCAGAGCAGCTTTAGGCACTCAGATCAGGGGATTACAAGAAATTCAGGATCTGAGGTCTCACTGCTCCCAACACTCTTCTCCTATGCTTCCTACAACAATCAGGAGAGGATAAAACAATAGAGCCTGCCCTGGCAATATGACTGAGAAGAACACAGGATTGAAAGCTCCAGAGCAGGATAACTGACCCCCCCTCCTTGTTGCAGGCTGCAGTGGGTGAGCTAGCTGAGGCAGTGATGCAGAGTTCACCAGGGTAGCAACCATGAGGGAAAGCTAACAAGCTGACCAAACCAGCTACCACCCAGAACCAGAACCTGGGCTATGACTTAGCTCTCACCAACATCCAAGAACCTATGAACCGCTGGAGCATGTGGAGGGGATGAACCCACAGATTCAAAACACCAGGATCTCCAAGAAACAAGACACCAGGATATCCAAGAGAAGCCCCAGTGAGAACTCATTAGAGGTAGTGAAGCAGGAACCAGAGGCCTCAAGCCAGAGGAATGACTCCTAGCAATGAATATCTGCAAGCAAAGGTGAATGGGCTAAAGGATAAACATTGTGTCTCAATGGGCCATGCGACAGCTTCCACAACGAGATTCTTTGACATTTTTTTGGCTTGGTTTGTTTTGTTTATTTTTCATTTAAATTTGGTTTTGATTTGTCCAGGAGGTTGCAAGGGGAGAGGGCAGATGAAAGGGGATGGACAGATAAGTGGGATCAGAATGCATGATGTGAAATTCACAGAGAATAAATGGGAAAAACAAAAAAATATATATATTGAAAAGGCATATGCAGAAAAGTGAAATTTCTACTACCTTAAGATCCTCGTACCATTTGATTTTGATGCCAACTCGTTAATCTGTAATAAATAATCCCCTAAAAACTATTAGAGATATAACTGAAATTTTTACTTGGAAGTGATTGAAAACCTTCTGTGGGGACAATGGTTTACAAGGCAATACCTGAAGCACAATGTAGGTGGGAATAGATGGATAGTGCTGTCTCATGCTTTCATCACAGGAGAACACTCTGGTAAAGGAATTATTCCAAGTGTGGGACTAGAACCCTGCTTGTGTTTTGAACCAATCACCAAACTAACAAAGTTTGGGTCGCACCAGAACCAGTTCTTCAATATGATTTTCAATTTGGCACGTAGGCTGCTGTGTAGACTCAGTGTAGTTGTAGCTTTCTTTAAAAATGAAGCAAATCTAACGTGTTCAAGAGAGAATCAGTAGGTAAGAATTAAATAATGCCCGTCATAAGAACATGATTGACCACACAACCTAGGGTCTTGCCTTCATTTTATTTCACAACTTGGAATGTAGAGCCAAAGCAGCATCACATTGAAACATCAACAGGTGCATTCATTGGTCTTAAAATAAAAAGACATTTAGGGGAAAATAGAAGCGATCATTAGTAGCCATCTCAGCACCAGCAGCATATCTGGCAGCATGCTGCCATGGTGATCATGGACTAAACCTCTGGAACTGTAAAAGAGTCACACCAATTAAATGTTTTCTTTATATGAGTTACTTCGGTCTCTTCACAGTCATAAAAACCCCAACTAAGACACATTAAAGATTATATAGGCTCATCTTTCTAAACCACTTTGTTTTATGAGCACTGCTCTCCAGGTATTATTGTTAGTATTAACAATTTTTAAATAATACATGGAAGTTGCATTGCTTAAACCTAAACAATGAAAATATGTAAAAAAAGTAGATAAAAAAGATTAAGCAAGGAAAGCAAAATGTGTTGAAGAGAGAAACAAAATTTGCCACATTGGTTAAGATCCTTGATCATACTTTCAAATTACAAGTACTATTAACATTTCCTAAACATTCTCAACTCTAGAATGATCAAATGAATATTTAAGAAATCCACAATGGAGTAACCTATAGCATATTTTAGAAATGAAAGAAAGGCTTAGACATTATAATGCAAATATATTGAATACATTAAACAGGTATACAAATGGAAGATTAAAGAGATTCTGCTCATATTTTTGATATATGCTATATACCAACTACTTCTCAAAATCAATCCCTGAACATTTTTGAATTCAAATTCACTTTCTTTGCAAAAATCTACAACTTAGTTATTTGTTTATACCGTGTGTCTATGGTATCTCAGTTACATTAGAAAATATTTATTGTATGATTTTTTTTAAACTCTATTGATAATATCTAAAATAAGCTTTTCTCTGCCAAAGACATTGTTTTGCAACTTTATTGTTAAATTACTAATTATAACCTGAGACTCCACAGCTTTACTTTCAAACCAGGAGGGAATTTCTCCCCAAAAAATTCTTTTTCAGTTTTCCTTTTAATACATAAACAAATCTACTTTCTTAAATAACAAACTATCTACATTTAAACAATTATATTGCATGTTTTCTGTCATAATACTCTAGTAAGCTGTACCATTAAGCACTGTATTTATAATTACACTGAAAGAGTTAATTCCTTCAGTTTGTGAAATAATTTTAGGGATTGGTTATTTTGATGGCTAATGTTGTTTGTCAGTCTGGTAGAATTAGGAAATGCCGGATTATGACTCATACCTGTAGCTTTTCCTGGAAGATGAATATAACCAGGCGTGATTGGATCATGAAGATTCTGTTCAAATGGGTGGCTTCTGCCTAGCAGTTATTTTGTGATAGGAAGCATTGTGTGGTGACCATGAACAGCATTCAGTGGTTTCTAATTATAGAAAATGATGTGCATGGACTAGATTCCAGATGATTTCTTTTCTTTTCATGCCACTTCTGCATGCACCTTTCTCTGCTTCTGTTCCCCAAATTTTTGTGATCACCTCAGCCCTACATCTAACCATCACTCGTTCCATTCAATCAGATTAGACCAGTCATCCACAGACTGAGCCCTTGAAAGCTTTAATGCAATAAAGTCATATGGATCTTCCTCTCTTAACCTATTGTGGTCACAGTGATGTTAACGAAACCAGACTGTTGTCAGGAGAGGAAGAGATGAAACTTTAAAGATGGAGATTCAGATCTTTCCTTAAAAGCAAAACATAATTAGTAAGTCTATATCCCATAACATATGATCACATTCTGTTAATATGCTGTGTCTTTTGCTTTTCTCCAGTGATCCTTTATTTTATTTGACTTAATTATATTTGATTTTTCGAGACAAGTTTTCTCTGTGTAACAGTTCCAGCTGTCCTGCATCTTGCTTTGTAAACCAGACTGTCTCAGAACTCACAGAGATCCGCTTGCCTCTGCGTCCCATGTGTACCACCACCATTTGCCTTTGTATTTTAAAGAATCATTTTATGTGAAAGTAATAAAATAGCTTTTTATTCTCATAGTTTTTGTTCTAATTAAGGTTAAGGAGATACAGACATTTACATAAAACACTGGAGAAAATAAATGTGGACTTTTTTTTTTTCTTTTTTTTGGTTTTTCGAGACAGGGTTTCTCTGTGGCTTTGGAGCCTGTCCTGGAACTAGCTCTGGAGACCAGCCTGGTCTCAAACTCACAGAGATCCACCTGCCTCTGCCTCCCGAATGCTGGGATTAAAGGTGTGCGCCACCATCGCCCGGCTAAATGTGGACTTTTATATATAAACACATTTTTCCACAAGCACACATACACACACAAAATAAAAATACTATTGCAATGGCTCAAGAATCGTTACCCTCTGGCTTTCATGATCACAATTCTTCTAAGTATTGATTTGTCCTAAAATTGGCCTTCCTTGCTCATAAATCCATATTTACAAATCATATATATATTCCTGGTTTATTAAGATCAGAAGTTTAAAGGTGAGTATTTGAAAAGAAAAGAAAAATGACTGGTTATACTCACCTACAAATGGAAATAGCAATAAATGAAATATAATCGGACAGTTTAAATTTAATCAGTATGTCACTGTTTTGTCTTAATAGAGCAAAATCATCCTGGGTTGAGTACTTAATTTACTCTCAGCAGCAAGAGGTGGGTAAAGAAATCAGGAGTCACTCACTAGTTGGCTCTAGCAGGTAGCACAATTAGGCTGCTCATAACAATTTAAATTAGATCTGAATTGTGGAAGACTTTGCTAATTTAGACAAACACAAGTTTGGAAAGCTCCATGACTTCTGCATGTCAAGTAGGCATGACAGGCCTCGCATGATGATTCCCTGACATTTGCGGGTAATTGTTTGAAGTTGCTGGCAATGTATGCTCGCAAAGCACCAGGCTTGTAATAGAAAATATTCAATATAGGTGTATACAAATAAGGTTTTCTCCTTCCCTGGCTCCCCAAGACTTCATTTTCTTGCAACAAGAAAGGGCAAAGGAGAGGCAACCAATTAGTAGAAAGAAAGTCATTTTGTTTTAGTACCAAGGGAATAGAATTAGACTAACGACTTAAGCAAATAACCTGAGATCATTTAGTTTCTTTCATGGGATTTGCAATAAAATGAAGTACTCATAAAGACTTCTCTCAATTTTGTAACTCATTTGCCCTTTGTAGGATCATTATAAAATGCATTGCTTAACATACATCGAAGTGGAATTTATTGACAACAGCATTCAGTGATAAACTTGTATAAAATTGACATGCTTTACAGGGATATAGAATGCTAGCAAAAGTAAGATAGTATGTCATTTGCCTCTCCTTGGCAATATCGTACAATTAAAGGGAGGCTCCATTATACTACAATCAATGGAGAAATAAATCATTAATATTTTGAAGAAATGTTATATGTATAGAGATTCATAATTATGAAAGATCAAAAAAGAAAATTTAAGGGAAAGTTAGCAAACATTTATTTTAACAAACAAGGAGAAATTGATCATTATATCATTGAACAAATTACACATATTTAATGTGTGGTAGTCGAGAGTTTTACTATTTTTCTCTCGATCTCTCTTGTTGCTGTGACAAAACACCTGAAGAACTCTAGCTCATGGAGGAGCTGTTATTTGGCCTCATGGTTTAGGAAGGAACACCATCCTTCACCACAGGAAAACAGTGTACTCAGGAGAGTAAGGCAGAGGTTTATATGTCTCCCACAGTCATATAAAAAGGGAGCACAAATGATGGTATTCAGTTTGTTATTGTCTTTTGAATCAGTAAAGTGCCCAGACATTTGAATACTACTACTCTAATTTAGAGTAGGTCTTGCCCTCTCAGTGAAAATAATTTAGAAATGACATCATAATCATGCCCAGAGGTTTGTCTATTATGTAATTCTGGAACCAAACAAATTCATACTCAACGTCAACCCTTATGGATGCTAACTTCTATTTAATGACTTGTTATCATTTGGGGTTTCTCATATGAAAATACACATATTTTTTTCAACTATTATAGCAATTTTTGGAGAAATGAACACTTTTTGGCAATTAAGTAAAATGACATAAAATTATATAGAACAGTAGAGTATGTTTACCATAAAAAGACTCTAGGTATGACAAAATATTAATACAGCATTCAGGGTAGGTGAACAATTAAATGCAAGGGTCAATTCTAAAGGTGTTTCTCAGGTATTGAATGATTTTTCACACCTAGTAATCTCTACATTCCAAAAATATAATATATAATCTTGTAGTCTTTCCGTATTTTAGTGGTACAAGCATGTTTTCTTTTTTTGGTATCTATACATGCCTTTGCACTTAAATATTACTACTATTTTATATAATTTCATAAATAATCATAGTAGATTCCATTACTTTTTAAAACCTAATTAAAAACTCTATGTAAAGAACTCAAATAGTTCAATACATTTTCACTAAATACTTTCGTATTTGATAATCTAAATTGGAATATTCAGAAAACATTTGTTTAAAATAGGATGTATGTGCCCTATGTTCTTAGAAAATATCAACTAAAATTTTAAAAAGAAATAAATTGTTGCTTCTTAAATCTTACATAGTCTCCTGAAAACAATCCGTAACCAATAAAAGCAGGTAAATAAAATGTGTGCTGGAAGGTATTAATTGCTTTGAAAAAAAATTCTCAGACATAGGAATAACACACAACATGGCTAGTAAATTATCTTAAGTTCAAATGTCAAATATTTAGTGAGAAAATGCAAGGAACTCAGGACTGCGAGGGGTGCACCCACACACTGAGACAATGGGGATGCTCTATCGGGAACTCACCAAGGCCAGCTGGCCTGGGTCTGAAAAAGCATGGGATAAAACCGGACTCACTGAACATAGCAGACAATGAGGACTACAGAGAACTCAAGAACAATGGCAATGGGTTTTTGATCCTACTGCACGTACTAGCTTTGTGGGAGCCTAGGCAGTTTGGATGCTCACCTTACTAGACCTGGATGTAGGTGGGTTGTCCTTGGACTTCCCACAGGGCAGGGAACCCTGATTGCTCTTTGGGCTGACGAGAGAGGGGGACTTGATTGGGGGAGGGGGAGGGAAATGGGAGGCCGTGGTGGGGAGGAGGCAGAAATATTTAATAAATGAATAAGTAAATAAATAAATAAATAAATAAATAATAAATAAAATGCATTTCTTCTATCGTTTGTGGGTTTTTTTTCTGGTTCTTTCAGTTAAAACAGTTGACTTGAGTTGCAAAAGAAGTAAATACTTGTATATTCTTGAGAAACATTAATTCAGCATCACCGTAAACTTGATAGTTAGGTTTAATTATAAAACATCTGAAAACACCAATTCTGAGGCATTGTTCAGTATCTAGGAGAGGAGGATCATCAATGGACATGCCAATCGCATAGTAAGTTAGTAATGGGGAGGGCAGAAAACAGTTGTTATATGCAGAAACATGATTTCCTTGGAAGTAGTAGCCCCACAATTTGATGATGATCCAAAATAAAAGATGGAATAGAGTGTTACCAAGCAATAATACAGTTATTACAAACTGTTTTATAAACGGAGACTTCTCATTCATTTCCCAGGTGCCCAGACCCAAATATTCATACAGAAACTTTAGTAACTACAACACTGTTTGGCCAATGATGCAATCATATTCCTAGCTAGCTCTTACCTCTTAAATTAGCCCAATTCTATTAATCTGTACATCGCCATGAGGCAGTGGCCTACTAGTAAATTTCTGACATCCTTCTCTTTTTGTCAGGTACATGGCATCTCCCTGACTCCACCTACTCTCTGTATCTCTTTCAGCCTGGGTATTTTCTGCCCTGCCATAGGTCAAAGCAGCTTTATTCATCAACCAATAAAAGCAACACATATACAGAAGGACATCCCATATCATCAGTATAATTATGCAATGCCAAAACAGATCACCAGATAAATACAACTACATGAAGAACTTAATTTAATTTCACTTTTTATTGATTCATTGTAATATCTAACTTAGGCTGACTTCGAACTTGCTGTATTGTTCAGGATAACTTTGAGTTCCTCATCCTCTTTCCTTTACCTATCAAGTGCTGAAATTATAGACACAAAACTCAAAACACTAAAGCAACAGGACAGTCAAAAAGCTCAATTTTATGTAAATTCAAAAAAATTGTCTTAATAAACATATTTCTCAGAGGCAAAAATCTTTCTATGCTGATGTAGAGTATATTCAAATGTGTATTGAAATACATGTGTAAAATTTGACTCAGTTGATGATATTCCAATTCAATGTATTAACCCCAATTGGATGCTTATATTTCTGGGTATTTTTTTTTTTTGTACCTAATCCTACTTGCTCCATACCCAATAATACAGAACTACAGCTGAGGTGCTAATATACTTAGCATTGTTTTTTCATGTCATAACAACTTACGTGTTAAATAATGTAATAAATATTTGCTGAATAAATGCATGGTTACAAAATTTGTCTTGAGTTTTGATGGACAAGTCTGATCTTTTCAAACGTATGATGTTGATTGCTTCTCAACAAATGTTAAGACCAAAGTAAATATCATGTCTGATTACTTAATGTCCCCACAGAAAAAAAAAATAGTGCTTAAATAATCTATTATAAAGCACACAGGAAACCCAACTTTTGCCATACATAAAGTACTTGGAGAATTTTGTGTCTTCATCCAGACAACAACAACAAAACCAACAACAACAAAGAATTCCAAAATATTCTTCTTGTAGATTTGCTGATTTGCTCTATCTTAATTTATGAAAATAGTAGAATTTTGAATTGCTCCAAAAGATACTCTTTCCAATATGGCTCATCTTGACAATTAAAGGTGTTACGAGGTAATGGGGATATGAATCAATAGATGTTGTTTGTCTAACATATAGTAGACTAGAGTCCTGGAGCCCCAAGTTCTGTCACTTAGGAGAAGGCAACAAGAAATGGAAATTTTAAAAATCACCATAGATTTGTATTACATCAAGACCAGTTCCTACTACTGATCATTAAGATCTTATAGGAGACGTTCATAGTTAGGTCCCACAGATGAAAGGGTGGCTCACTATCAGTTGTGTTTTATGTCCATTTAATTATTTTCATGTTTGAAATGAATACTTCAATTAATTCAAGATTAATTCCAAAATTCAATAACTAGACATTTTAAAAGAGCTTTTATAATAAAAATATTCATAATACAACCATTTTCATAGTAACAATTTAAATTCTATTCTTTGCTTGTTGTTTGTGTGTACATGTGTACTAAAAGTGTGCATGTGTGTGTGTGCTATAGTGTGCTTTGAGGAAGTCAGAGGAAATTTTTTAAGAGTCTGCATGTGGCTCCCAGGAATAGAATTCAGGTCTTCAGGGTTGATTGCAAATATTTTTTACCATCCTTCTATAGCAACATTAGTTCTTGTGGTTCCAAACAAGTAAAAACTTTCAAAATTCAATTTCTCATTGCTTTCAAAGTATACTGAATCAGAATAACCCCAGTGTAATGTTATTGAACGGTTAATACTAATAATTAGGTTCAGAAAATATAAAATGCTTCCTGCTTCCATGTTTTTTAAGATGACATAACCATATTACAACTTTTAAAGCAAGGAATTTAATTAGCCCATTCTTACAGAGTAATATTTTCATTTATTTTTCCTACTAAAAGGGACACTTCACTGTATCTATTCCCAGTGCTTCCTTCTTTGTTGAAATATCAAATGTGTTGATTTTGGGCTCTCCAGTTCAGATTCTGATATACCTACATGAATGGCAAGAGAGGACAAATATCTCAGAGAAAATAGACTGAGGGAAGAATTGGAATATAGGTATTCAGAGAAAGAGAAATGGAGAGAGGAGTAGAGAAAGAGGAAAAAAGACTTAATACCCTGTGGACATCATGGATCACCCTCACGTTCATTTTGAGGATTGACAGAGACAGTGCATACCTGCAGCATCTAGGCCTTTTTATTCTCAGACTGTGTCAGCAGGATCAGCAGACTCCCTTCTCAGAGTAAGCAGCTGATATAACTGGGAAGTCCTGAAGCTAAGATTGGGGAAGACACCTGGCATTGAATCGGAGGGACTGTTTTGATCCCTGAAGATTGCTCTGTTTATTGCAAACTTTGAAGATTCTTTTTCTCTTCTTTCTGGCTAAAATGTGAATATATCCATTACTGACCTTCCCTGCCTGTACAGAAATCCTCATTCAGTCAGAGTTTTCGGGAGACTGAACACTATTCATGGTGACAAAGGACAGAATTAAGGTGAGAACAGCGGTGAAAACATCAAGGGGAAGTGGTTTTTGAATGAGGTAGATATGGTTATCAAATAATGCTCTCAGGACATTCTGCAGAATGTGTTGTCCGTGGGCCTTCCTTTCAAATGTATGAAGCAAATGTTGAATCCCAAATAGAGGGGGTTGGGAAATGAGGAGGTCATAAAGATAGAGCTCTCAAGGAATGAGATTATTACCTTCAAAAACAGACCACAGCAAACCCCTTGCCATTCCACAATAAAACACACATTGAAAAGAGATGTCTGAAGTGTTTTGTTAGCACCCAGTCTTCATTGACAGTGCCTAGACCTGCATAGCATCAAGAATGGAAAGAAATCAATTCTGATTTTAAGAGCGACCAGAATGTTATTTTATATAACAATAGAAACAAATAAGATAGACCCTCTTCTTTTATTATTTGATGTTAATATCTACCACGAGATTGTATAATCATTCCCTAAGGAAGTTTTGATGGGGTAAAAGTATTTGACTGAAACTTAAAGCAAACCAAAAAAAATTTAAATTTAAATGCCTTTTTGTATATTCCTAGAAAGCTAACTTCAATTAAAATTGTAAATGGAGATTAAGGTGTCTTTGGGCATGTTCTGGAGTTCAAATTCTTTCTACCACAATTAAAGAGACAATAGCTTCTTTCTTATATAAACATGGTGTGTTTGCTTTACCTTTCTATAACAGAATATCTGATGAGGGAGAAATTATAAAGAAAAAAAGATGTATTTGGCTTATAGTTCTATAAGTCCAAGAGCATAAAAGGGGTATCCATTCTGGTCACTGTCAAGTAATTTTCCAGGCATGAAAAAGTAAAAACAAACAAACAAAAAACCCCATAAAATTGTGAAAGGTTTGTGGGCATTTTTAAAAGGAAGGAAGAGAGCTGAATATCTAGAAAAGCTAGCCTGCTCCCAAGAGGGAATGATGAATACTTTCTCATGATGCAAAGTGCCCACTTTACAGATGCTACCACTTTTATAGGACACTAACAGGTGACTGAACTTTTTGATATCGCAATATAATATTGAGGATAGGGACTATAAGATGCTTTAGTCTTCAGGCACGTGATAAAACAATTATCAAAGTTTAAGAAACTCAATGTATATATTTTGCTAAGGCAGTTTCAGGACAGCAATACACAGGGGAAACAGTCATCTGTAACGGCACATGTGAACAATTTGCTTTCACATTGCTGAATATACATTGATGTGAGCTGTAGTCAATCCCTGTCTTTTCTAAACGTCATTTCCTCTTCCAAGAGTTGTGGAGTGGTGGTAGTGGGTACTGAATTTTATAATTGTATATTAATTTATTTACCAAAACATAAGAATTTAAGATTGTGTGTGTGTGTGTGTGTGTGTGTGTGTGCACGCGCGCACGTGCGCTCTTTCTATTGAGATTAAAACAAGATCAAATAAGGTATAGACGTGAGATGGGGAATCAGTTGTTTTGGTACCTTAAAGTTCAATTATGGATAGAAAAGAAAGGGAGTGAAATATAAAGATGCAGTCTAAATTGGGGAAAGACTGCCAGTGTTTTAGAGGTTTAGTAAGAGATGACTGAATACACCAAACAAAAGGTGAAATATACAAGTGGTTCTTGATTTTTTTCTCATCCTGAGATATAATGAGCACAGAAAGAAATGAAACAGTAAAATGTAGTAAGCCATATATCATTTCATGAGTGAGTTGTTTTATGATGGTAAATTCAGCAATAGTAAAAATATAGATATAAATCTCAAATTTCACCTGGAATAAGGACAAAACTTTTAGGGATCAGTATGGTTTGTTGTTTAAGGTCAAACAGATTTGATTATACAATAATGGTAGAATAGAAGAGTAATTTTACCTATTTACCAGTCAGACAATTTTATTGCCTACTTTATTATTAGGTAACTTGTTGAAGTCATTTTGCTTAAGTATTTTAGCTAAGCAAAAAGTTGCCATCACTGAGGACCTGCTTTTGGGTCTTCTACCCTATAAATGAGAACAATAAGATATCTAGGCTTCTCTAAGAATCTCTCAGGACATAAAGTTCTGCTGCTCACAAAATTATAATGAAACCCCAAATTGTTCGACATTAAATTTGAGGGCATTTAATGGTCAGCATCAAAAGCGAAGTGATTTATATCATGAAGATGGAGAAACTGAAGTTTGGACCCTCTGGTTCAAGGTAGGGAAGGAGACAAAATTAGGAAACAAAATGTTTTGCTTGAAGGGCAAATTGAAGAATATGTTTTCCAAATTTTAAAATTAGTATTTATTCAAATAAATCCCCTAAGGCTGTAGAGATTGCTTTTGTAAATCAATCATTATGGGAGATAATTTTCTAATACCACATGAAACCAAAAACATTAAGAATGATTTTAGGATAATCTTTTATACCAGGAATTAAGAAAAAAATCATAGAGGGTGAATTTACTATTATTAAAGTCACTTCATCACATTGGAAGTTCTTTGTTTATTTTTTATTTGCTGCTTGCTTTGAATTTCATTAATTGAATAAAGGCAGTATAATATGTAGCTGGGATGGAATGAAATGGGGATTGTCTACTAAAAGCCATTCAACCACATTTCTTCATTGATGGATTTTGTCCTACTTCTACCTGGGCAATTGCAAACAGTACCTTCCAAAGCATTTCTTGGCAATTCTGTGCACTGTATTTAGTTCTATTTTAGGTATGCTAAAAGCATCCCTTGAGATAGCTCTAACATTATGTGAAAGCATTTTGTTGGAGGTTAAAAAGAAATAAAAATAAAAGCCTATAGCTCTTTTTGGGTGGCTAAGAATTATTTTCTCCATGATTTTTGCTCTTTCACCAAAAATATTATTGGCTACCTCATTTTAACATGTTAGAATATTAAAATAATAAGCACTTCTGTTTCCTGTGCAATTTCTGTATGCTTCCTAACAAATGACCTTCTCGTTATGGTGAAATATCACATTTGTTAATTAACTACTACTTTCCATTTTCTCGGAGATGCAATAGTTGTTATAGAGAAGCAAAATGAATTGAACTTAATTATCTGCTCTTTGTCCTTCATTCCAGAGAGCCCATAGATATCTTCCTAGGAAGAAATGTTTCAGCCGTGGCAATTACAGGAAGAAACAAGGTAAGCTTCACGCTTCTTACATTTTAAACAAGCAAAAGGAGGGACATCTCTGAGTTTTAGGGGATCCAGGTCTACAAAGATAAACTCTGTCTTTAAAAGCCAAAATCCCCAAACAAAACAAAAGGAAAGTTGCATTTCACTGTGGTTATGATTATAATTTGCTTTGATTAGGCAAGACAGGTTTTGCTGGTCCCTCAGTTAGAATCAGCAGATTTAGATCCAGGTATTGAGCGTAGGTCATAATATCAGTTCGCAGCTCTATACCTTTCTATCCTTCTGCCCTTCCATTGCCTCATATATCAAAAAATGGTAAACTGGGTGGTGGTGGCACATACCTTTAAACCCAGCACTTGGGAGGCAGAGGTAGGCAGATTCAGTGAGTTCGAGGCAAGTCCAGGCTACAATGCAAGTTCCAAGGCAGCCAGGGCTGTTACACAGAGAAACCCTGTCTTAAAAAACAAAACAACAACACAAGCAAACAAAATCCAAGGGTGGAAAAGAGAGGCCATGAAATTTAAAAATATCCAAGAGAGGCTTTAGAGAGAGAAAATCTATAGACTAAGTTATGTAATTATAGTATAAGCTCAATAATAATATTAAAAAGACGGGATGAAATTATATCTAACATTGTGCTAACGGTGAGCCAGTTAAGTTTTCTCCTATGCTGGGGGGGGGGAGAATGAAGGTCAGTCTCTGACAGCCTTCAGGGGACATTTCTGGAAGCTGATTCAATAAAAGGAGAATTTTGATATTTAATATTATTCACTAACTCATCAGGGGAAGCCAAAGTCCAGAATTAACTTCACCTTGGCAAGAACTTCCATGCCTCATGAAGACCCAAATCCTCACCACCTGACAGAAAACAACTTCAACTTCTTGAACTTGTAACTCTTGAAGCTGGGTATGTGAGGGTTGAACATTTGCTCTTTTAATCGTCACCTCCCTGTGAAGTGACAGAGGCGTTAATGCCCCTTCTTAAGTCAAGGGAGATGTTTTCCTCAGCAGGTGCTTTCCATTTATGAGAACCTAACATGTTTCCTACTCTGACAGTTAAGAAAAGAAAAATGCAGACCAGGGGAAAGCAAGATTCTTTGCTGCACTTTACCACTAAGTGGAAGAAAGCATCCTGTTTCTTATTTTATCCAACATGAAAACAGAGTATGTGATTTAATTTATATTTAGATCTTAATTTTTGGCCATTTAACTTCATCTTTTCCTTAAGCCCACACAGGAAATATCCCTAGTGCATTAGAAGGTAGCAGCTGGAAATAGCATTAAGAAGAGACAGGAAGCCCATATCTATAAACTTCCCAACTCCCTAGTTATCCAATCCAATTATTTTCTTTTGAAATGTTTGACTACAACTTTGAAGAAATATAGAAACCATCATTTCACTTATCATTTCATTTTTATTTAAATCTAATTCAAAGCAGGACTATTTTAGGGGAGCTGGGAAATATAATTAAGACACAATAATATTTATCATAAGTTCTGATATTTAGTTGGTGAAAAGAGAGGATTTAATAGGGTAATGACAATCTCCAAACTCTGCAGTCAGTTTCCATATGTGTTTCTAAGATTAGTTCAAGTGATTCTACTCTCATGGAAAAAGATCAGGTAAGAAACACCAGACATCCGTGAAGCCTTTAGGGTTACATCTTTATTTCGGTCATTCATTAGTTGTCAAGTGATGCCAATACATAGTCGAGTTCGGCACCAATCTGTCAGCTATTGTATTTGTATTATTTTTAAGTCTTGTTGATGAAATGGATAGCTTTGAAATCCTTGGGTTTCAGCACAATGAGCAAGAAACCATAGATCAACCTTTAAGATATTAATTCCATAGTTGGGTTACTCACCACATTTTTTGTTTGTTTGTTTTTGTTTTTCGAGACAGGGTTTCTCTGTAGTTTTGGTGCCTTTCATGGAACCAGCTCTTGTAGATCAGACTGGCCTTGATCTCACAGAGATCTGCCTGCCTCTGCCTCCCGAGTGCTGTGATTAAAGATGTTTGCCATCGCCGCCTCGCATGCATCTCCACTGCCAGGCACACATTTAAACCCCTTAGGGTTGGCAAGAGACTTGAACCTAGGGTGACTCCCAGGAGCCCAAGGCGATGTCCCCAGTTAGTCCTTGGGCAGCTGAGGATAGGGAACCTGAAACGACCCTATCCTATAGCAATACTGACGAATATCTTGCATATCATCATAGAACCTTCATCTGGTGATGGATGGAGATAGAGACAGAGCCCCACACTGGAGCACTGGACTGAGCTCTCAAAGTCCCAATGAGGAGCGGAAGGAGGGAGAAGATGAGCAAAGAAGTCAGGACCAAGAGGGGTGCACCCACCCACTGAGATAGTGGGGCTGATCTATTGGGAGCTCACCAAGGCCAGCTGGACTATGACTGAAAAAGCATGGGATAAAACCAGACTCTCTGAACATGGCGAACAATCAGGGCTGATGAGAAGCCAAGGACAATGGCACGGGGTTTTGATCCTACTTCATGTTCTGGCTTTGTGGGAGCCTAGCCAGTTTGAATGTTCACCTTACTAGACATGGACGGAGTGGGGAGGACCTTGGATTTTCCGCAGGGCAGGGAACCCTGACTGCTCTTTGGACTGGAGAGGGAGGGAGAGAGGAGTGGGGGGAGGGGGAGAAGAGTGGGAGGAGGGGGAGGGAAATGGGAGGCTGAAACTTTTTTTTTCCTTTTCGCAATAAAAAGAAGAAAAGAAAAAAAAGAATCTAGTGCAAAAATGCTTTTTCATAAAAGCGTGGACATAGAAAATTGATAAGTTCAATGAGATACTATATTCTAACTGTATTTACTGACATCTCAACAGGTTGATTTCTTGATGCTATTGTGCTAGTTACTTTTTTCTAAAAATAATGGATGCATTACTTTCATAAGATATAAATAACTGATAAAATGAAGAAAACTTATTAAATTTTCTTAAAGCCACTTATGTGGAGGTCAAGGTCATGACAGGGGTTGAAGCAGACCCACAGAGACAGCTGACCTGAACTCTTGGGAATATGTGGACTACAGACTAATGCTTAAGAAGCCTGCATGGTACTGACCTACACCCTTGCCACTTGTTTGACCATCGTGTAGCTTGGACTGTTGAGTTGCTAGTAGTGAGATCAGGACTTTTTCTTAATGCAGGGGAAGGAGCTCAGTCCTCCTCAACTGGATGTGATCTGCTTTGTTCAAGCCCATATGGGGCATGCCTCTTTCTGAATGGAGATGGTGGAGAAGTGGATGGGAAGGAGGGTATGTGGGCATCCATGGAGAAGGAACAGGAGGACAGGAGAGAGGGAAACTGTGGTCTGTATGTGAAACAAATGAAAAAATTGTTAATTAAACAAAATGAAATAGAAAAAAAACAAAGAAAGTCAATCTTTTAATTTTCATTCTTTTCTGGGTTATATAACTGCTTTATATGATGATTATTACCTGTGGTGTGTTGGTAAATTCAGAATTCTTAGTAGGGAGAGAAGTAAATGAGCGAAGTTAAGATCAGAAGATGAAGGCGTAAGTCACAATGCCACACCAGTTTGGAATTATGATTAATAGGATGGTATTTATTTAAAGTGGAAAACCTTATAGGTAGCCATCCCAGACAGCAGCCTTCTGTGCAATCAGGAAGAAGTCTAGTTGCCAGAACTGGAGCAGGAAGCAAAGAGAGCGAGAAGGAAAGTAGCTGCTTTTTTAAAGGGAGAGAGACCACGCCCCAATGGGCTGGTATCTCAGCAGCTATAGGCTGGAGGAGTGGAAGGACCTCCCGCAACACCTCCCCCTTTAGTTTAAGTAAGAGAGTTCTAAACCTTCTATGAAATTATATACAATAAGTACAAATATCCTATTCTAACTAGCTTAGGTCTTGTATAATAAATAACTTGGCCAAGTCATGAGAAAAAAAATAACTACATTTATATAGTCTTCAACCCCATCAAAGATCTGAGAAGGGAAATAATGTTACCTAGGTAATTAGGAAGTTCAGTGAAACAACTTCCAAAACATGCAACAAATCACAGAGACAACTAGCTACCTGGGCAATCAACCAAAGTCATGTTAGCAGTTGAAGCAACCAACTTTGGCTAACGCGTAACATAACTGACATACCATTTTCAAAGGCAAGCAACTTTTCAAAACTATCTTACCCTGTATTGGCAGGATATGACAGTCCTGTTTTATCCATTGATGCATGCTCTCTATCTCTGTCAGTGGTTGAGGTATAGGCATTTCTTTGCCCCAAGGCCAGTTCTGCCAAAAAGAAAGGCTCCAGGTGGAATGTCTTTGGTGCTCCACATTCTCTCAGGAATAGAACGGTGTTGCCAGGAGCAATTGTGTCTCACTACCACAAAACTCTGAGTTAAATTAAAGACCATTTTTTACAACTCTTTGAAGAGGTTGAAGATTATCTATCTATACTGAGTATAATCTCTATATATCTAAAGAACCTGATTAGTCTAGTTATAAATGACAAACTTAGATGACTATTAATCTATATAATTCTCAATATCTATCTAACTTAAAGACCAAGACAATAAACGACTGTGAAACAAATGAGGACAATGACCTCCAAATATAAACAATGTACAAATATACATTGCACACCCCATCTCTCTCCAAGAGTTTTAGCTATATGATACTATATCAAATCTAATAAAACAGAAATAAATAAGTAATAAACTTTCTTCACAAACCCCTGCTTTAAAAATAGTATGCTAATAGAAATAAATAAATTATAAAATTAGTTCACACAACCTCAAAATAAGTTTGAGGACTGTGATTTTATATTGTCTTCTAAATTATATTTTTCATTGCTACAGTGATTTTTTTTCCTTCTATGTTGTACTGACCAGCCACACTCCCATGATTCTAGCTTCAGTGACTATGCTCTTATCTAACCTTTATTTTGTGTCAATGTAGACATAGGGGTTATTTCTCACCCTGCAGGACATGGAAATATTTCTGAGAATTGCATAAATATAAAATATGGTTGAATACCACTGAAGGTTGAAGTAATATCCTGTTTACTTGTTTTTCTTAAAAATTAGAAAGGGCTAGGTAAGTTGGCACAATAAAATCATATTTATTCATGTAATTTGATGACCTTACTATTCTGGCTGGAAATTTATAGTTTTGTCCCTTGAAACAGGCTTAATATTTAATTTCTGTATTCGTAGCTAAGTTCCCTGTATTCATGCACTCATGAATATAATAAATTGCCAGCTAATGCACCCACTGGGGGAATTTAACCCACCTGCATTTTCCTGCTACCATACACCATTAGGGAGTCATTATCACTTTGTCATCTGATCCTCTTTTCAGAAACTCACCCTTCAACTAATCCTTCAGCATTTTCCCACTTATGAGTCACCATTCTTTTTATTATTTATAAGCAGAAGAGGGAAACTCTTGGGGCAAAGTAATTATGCTGAATTGTATGGTAGTACTAAACAAGACTAATTACAGTTCAATTAAATTGAATGCTCAGATAGAATTATCATTTAATTATTTTAATAACAACAAATACCAGTTGAAATGTAAAGGAACTTAGGTGTTATTTTCAAGACTGATGTTAAGTAAAAGACATACAAATCTCAATAAAATTCATTTTTATTGTGTGCTAGTCATGGCTTCATATGTTTGCTCAGATTATTTTTTATTATAAAAGGGAATTTGATGCTCTTTGGCTAAGAGAATGGACTGCTTTTTCAGGGATATGGGTTAGATTTCTTGCACCCATCTTGGTTCACAGCAGTCTCAAAACATGTGGTGCCCCATTCTGAACTCTGTAGATATGGCATAAATATGGTGAATATACATAACACACAAAAAACACTCATAACATGTAAATAAAAAATTAAAGCATGACTCTCAAATGATAGCATTCAAAAGTAAACCTGTGGTGATGTGCATGATATACAGTTCTGATAATTTCTGGACAGAAGTCAGCTTTTAAACTTTAAACATCTGAGGCAGCTATTTCTAGGCATTGGAGAAAAATGGAAGTTAGACCATGAACTCTGGCTTGGTCCACATGTCTCTTTCTGAGGATAATTTCTTAATATTTCATAGGAAACTGTCACATTGATCTCCCAATGAGCAGAAAGAGCAGACTCCCAAGACTGAAATTGTTGGTGGGACTTCTTGACATAGCTGAGAGAGGAAGGAGTAAGTTTCCAAAAGCTACTTCTCATTGTATTGTTCCTATGTGACCAGGGATAAGGACTTGTCAGCACAGACTCAGAGTGAGAAAGCAAAAGAGTGAGCACAGAGCTATTACAAGTTAAGATCAGAAAAGAAAGCAGTGCCCAGAGATATTGGAATTGTAGTTCAGCTAAATTGGAGAGAACAGATGAACAGCAGAGAATCCAGGTGACACACAATGAAGAAACCTTCAGAAGAGTATATCTGTCCTAGAATAATTTTTTTTTAGGAATCACTCAAAGAACGAATGAAAGCAAGTCATGGCTTCACTGAAAATTAACAGTTTGTGTTCTTTGTCCTGCTGTTTTAAACACTTTAGGCTTTCAAAAGTTCTGCCATAACAAAGGATGGACATGTGCATAAAAAAGTTCAAGTTGTCTATCAATAAATGAACAGTTTCCTGAAACCAGTATTAGTGCATTTCAGAGAAAAACAGCAAAAGCTAAAGACTGTACATTACCTTGCTTCCAAAAAAATGATAATTAAAAAAAAGCATTCAACCTAGATTAAATGGCAAACATATGAAACATTGCTCAAAAATGTCTGTTTTTATTGCACTAATCTTTCATTCATTTTATTTTGGTTTAGAGTGCTATCAGGTTGGATATTTGGATAACATGATAACAAAATTGGGCAATAGTAAAACTCATTTTTAAAAAGTATCTATACATGTAAGGGTACCTTATGAAATAGATTTCCAAGTTATCATAATGATAAAACCGTGTCAGCCACAGAACTCTGCAGAGTGATAACTGTGATGCTGAGATTTCACTGTTAAAAAGTTATGTCAGAACATAATACAAGACACAAACATTCTATAATCCTAAAATTGCAGAATAGTGTGAAACGCAGTTTCTAGGTAATTATGTATAATTAGTCAGAAATAAATTAGGATAGGTGTACTGGATTTCTGTGTCTTTTTCAGACTTTAATTAAAATCTCTTTTCAGTTTGTGACTGGGATCCCTTTACTTCTGTCTTTAATTAATAAGAATGAATACTGAGAGAAAGACACCAAAATTTCTTTCATTATTTATCTATATATTTGAAGTTCCCCAAAGAGATTTCTTTTACTCTTGCAAAAATGAAAAGACTGAAATTAAAGACATTCCTTCCTGAAAAGAACCTCATGCTAGAATCTGCCTCCTAATGCTCTTATCCAATACATGGCAAACTGTGTGAACCCCTTCAGTGAAATAAAGTTCATTTCTTCCTGAGAAACCCATTTCAAAGTGCATGGCTCTGATCATCAGGCAGGAGATGGAATCTGTTTTTGCTGTATCCACTGCCCATCAACCTGACTCCACAGATTTTCTCACTTCCCCAGTGGTGGGCTGTGATGCTCCTCAGTACATCGAGCCTATGCTTAATTACCCATCTTACACCTATTTCAATCATTTCCAACCCTCTTCCCATACTGTAAAAACAGGATTTTAGCTGGAATTTAGTTTATTTTTTTCTCTCCCTTGCCCTCATTTTTATCCAATTTTAAGATGTTTATAAACAATTGAGATGGCTCTATAATTGAGAGTTTATATCACACATTTTAAAGTACTGTATCATTCTACTGAAACATGTGATGGAAACAGTGTGAATAAGGTGGTGATGCCCCCAAATGTTGCACACTTTGTACATCAGAGGTAAAGTGCACGTTGAATAAATAATACTATAATTGTGATTTCTAATGAAGAATCTCATACAGTCTGATGAGAGGGAGGAGGGAATATGGGATCAAGGGAGGTCAAGATCATGAAGGAAAAATCTGCAGAGACAGTTCATGAAGTTTGTAGGAACTCATGTACTCAACATCTATGACCTCTGTATGTGGAAAACTGATGTGAGATTCCTCTCTGTATGTTGTGAATACCATTGTTTAATAAAAAAAATTGTCTTAGGCCAGTATAAAGCACAATATAGGTAGGCATGGAAAACTAACCTGAATGCTGGGAGAAAGTAGGTGGAGGTTGTGAGAGCCATGTAGCCTTTACCAGAGACAGATATGCTGAAATTTTGCCAGTAAGCCACAGCCACTGTGCAATATACAACTTAACAGAAATGGGTTAAATTAAGATGTAAAAGTGAGGTAGATATATGCTTAAGATATTGACCAATCAGTGCGTTAAATAATATAGTTTCTGAGTGATTATTTTGAATCTGGGAAGCCAGGAACGAATGAAAAGCCTCCTTACAACAAATTGGCATGCCAATATGGTCAACTATCCATGTAATACCAGAGAATGTTTAGAAAAGAATTTCTAGACACAGAAAAACATAGTTTGGCTACATATTTTTCAGCTGGTGGAGTAGACAGCTCATATAAGAGATTTTCCTGATTCAGTGGTAGCAAGAAAAAAGCTGTGCAGTTTTGAAATGGTAGCATTCCAGGCCATGCTGCTGAGACTAACTCTGGCTCTTTCAGAAGGCTGAGCATTTAAATATGGTTTATTGGCAGCATGCTGCAAGTTACTTGGTGGCAAAATGGGCCAACTGGTTATAAGAATTGATTTGGTGAGGACAACTCCTACCTAACAGTTTTAGAGGCAGTGAATGGAACTCCTCTGACATGTTGGACTGAGCAGAGCCAAAAGTCAAAACAGCCTGAGTTATAGTAATGTCACTTAGCTTTTTAAGAAGCACTTCTGGTCATAAAAAGGACTACAAATACACAACAGAGACATATTCAGAAGAAAAAAACTCTAAATGAGTCACAATGTTGGATAAATATATATAGGCTTGGGGGAGATAAGAAAAAGAGTAGAATTATACATAACAGAACAAGAATCAAGTAAGAATTACAATTACAATTTTGTTATCTACTTTATCTTTTTATCACAACTAAGGAAAACTATATCTAAAACTATTTATTCTTCAAGTCCATCAAAGACCCCAGAAAGGTATAATATTACCTAGGTTAACAGAAAGTGCATTGAAAACAACTTTCAAAAGTCTTGAATTGACAGAGAGATCTTGCTACCTCAATAGTCACCCAAAGTTCTTCTGTATTGTTGAAGCATCCAATATTCAGCCCACAGGCTCATAGTATCTAGCAGACTTTCACATGAAGTAGTAAATTTGAAGATCTGTTCTGCCTTGTAATGGCAAAGTCCATCAGTTGCTTTCTTCTGTGTTAAGCAGAATATCTGGAAGACTCTTTAATGAAACAGGAGCCCTAAAGGACTGTCTTACCATCTTTAGGTAACCTCAGCAATCATTTTCTGTGGATCCTGCAAGTCCAGTCAAATAGTTCAGGCAAGAACAGTTTCTTGCCTAAGTGGTTAACAAACTCCATGAGGAACCACTTTGATGTCCATCTTCCTCTTGAAGCAATTGGTGCTGCCAGGAGCAGATGTGTCTCACTGTCATGAAAAGTCCTAAGTTACTGAAACAGAGTCAAAGAGATGCCAGGCAGCTGTTGAAGGAGAAAAATGATTCCAGAACCTTATAGGTAGGCAACAACCTTGTGATGATACATAGGTTAATGGAAATGGGTTAATTTAAGATGTAAGAGTTAGTTAATAAAAACCCTGTGCTCATAGTTCAAGAAGTGTTGTAATTAATACACTTTCTGTGTAATTATTAGGGTCTGGGTTGCTAGGAAATGAATACCCAGTCTTCATTT
>NC_022027.1:16750387-16754802 GCF_000317375.1 Microtus ochrogaster
CCTTAACATCAGCCTGGAGAACTTCAAACTGATTCTTGAGAAGATTGTTGTCATTCTCAACTGTTTTTAAGCGTTCAATCTCTGCCTTAAGAATCCTGGATTCGTCTCGTAAAGACTTTATCATATTTCTATTATCAAACCATTCAAGATCCATAGATGTGGGGTGATAGACCCCTCTTGTTAAATCTCCCACATGGTACAATTAAAAAAACTGTTAAATTCTTGAACAGTAATGTGTTCAGACATTTTGTTTATAAAAGAAATTTTTTTACCTGAAATGATCTGTTCCTCCCAGTGGTGGTCTCTGTGTTTTTGGAGCCTATCCTAGAACTAGCTCTTGTAGACCAGTCTGGCCTCAAACTCACAGAAATCCGCCTGCCTCTGCTTCCCAAGTGCTGGTATCAAAGGCGTGTGCCACCAAGGTCCGGCCAAGTCACTTTGTATCAGACCAAATCTGCCACTGTGGCGGCTTTTGTTGCAAAACCGCAGATACTTGAGCTTCTGCTAATTCAGGCAGTGAGGTTTCGCTGCAAACTTAGCCAAAGCAGGCAGAATGGGCCTGTGTGGCCAAGTGTGTCTCAGACTCGGCACTTGGGCCAGAGTCACGAACTAAAAAACAGCACCCAGAAGGGTGCTGTGTTAGCTAGTGGGCTACCCGCTTGAGTCGGGGGCAAAATAGCCTGACGTTGGATGCCAAAATGTAATGGTGTAAATGAATACAGACAGATTGTAAAAATATATATGTATATATATAGCTTTAATAGACATACAGAACCACCGTTCCCCCGGAGACCAGGAAAGCAGAAGCAGCGGCTGTGAGCACGCTCCCCAAATATATAAGCAAACATTAGCCCGAGGCGAACACGCCCCCTAAGGGGCGGGACTTATCCCTACAATGGAAGACTTTACTTCATTTTTATTTTTTAGTTTCTAGTGACAGGTTTTCTCTCTGTAGCTCTGACTATCCTGACACTCACTCTACAGACCTGACTGACTTCAAACTCAGAGATCCAACTACCTGTTTCCTAAGTGAAGTGCTGAGATCAAAGGCATATACCATAACCAACCAGTTTTTTTTTTTTATTCTTTGCCTTCTCTTTCTTCTCTATTTTTTTGCTTCTATACTCCATTTATTTTAATTGAAGACAGAATATATAAATAATATAGTTTTTCCCTGTTTTATAACAAGAATCCTAAGACATTGAGATTTTAAGAAATGTGATGAAGGCAATAAAATACATATATAACTTAGGCTGAAATTAAAATGCAAATTTTGGTGCATGTTATAAAGTATACATACTTCTTTGATGTGTCTAGTGTATTTACAAAATAAATAATTTTGTACTGGATAATATTTTATGAAATAAAAAATTGAAAATGAACTTGGTGTGAGCCTGGAATATAAAGTAGTATATTAGCAAATATCAAATTAAAATCATTTACTAGGATAGAAAGCAAGGTATCACTTCACTGTCTTGGGTTAAAAAACTTTTAAGTTTGATCTTGGAGAAAAGTCAGAAATGTCTTTTTAGAAACCAGTTTCATGTGATAGGATATTGTAGATGGAGGTGCAGAGATTAGCAAGTAGTACAAAGTTTCATTTTGGAATTATGAACAGTTTTGTTAATTTAAATGTATAATACATTGTTAGAATAGTTTCATGAAAAATGTGTGTGATTTTGTGTATGTGTGTATGTATGGTGTGTGTATATCTATGTAAAAGACGCACACACACAGAGGGAGGGAGGGGGAAGGAGGGAGAGAGAAGGAGAGAGAGAATACCCAGAAACATTGCAGTTTCAAATTTAATTTTAATTCCATGTTGGTTCTCAATATGAGACATAATTTCATACATTATTTATTTTTGCTTTAAATATTAAAGACGTTCACAGCTTTAATTTCATTCTTAACATATAATTCATACCTCAATTTGAGAAATCTCCTCTTTAGGTAGGGAAGTGAATCTGTTCTAAGAAAGAGAGATGGATGGTTCAAAGCAATCAATTCCACAAATTGTTTGAGGTCTAAAGTTTGCTTTTTCTGTCTATTTGTTTATTAAATGACTTTGAGAGAATTCGTTTGACATGAAATCAGAGGAGGTTTCTGGGAAATGTATTATCTGTTTCATGGCTGTGCATAATGAGTTTCTGTGTGAGGGATTAGTTACCTCCGCTGTTGAATATTCCAAGGAAATTTGGATTTATTTAGCTTCCAGTAGAACATCAACTGCATATTTTGACATTCTGAAGTTGTGTTTTCTGGTTCTATAGATAACCTCTACATGCTTTGTCTTACAGTAGTGCAATTTTACCTCTAGCTCATGTCACATGTTTTTCTATGAAAATACTCGTTATAAATGTATCTCAAAACGCAGGGCATGCTTTGCTGCTACTTCAGCCCACATCCATGTTTAAACCATCAAACATGTGCTAATGAGCCATTTATTTTCAATGTTAACTTTATCACTGGCATACAAAGAATAAAACAGCTGGAATTAGCAAATGGGACCTGTAAAGAGGAGATTACATTGTATTTGTATTTAGATACACCAAAACTCCCTAAAGAATTTGACTAAAATTAACAACAACAACAACAACAACAACAAGAAGCAGCTGCTCAGTATTGTAAAGGAATGCCAATGTTAGAAGAATTCTGTTTTGAACACTGTCCATCATTTGCTTTTCTTTCATGTAAACTAAGCTGTTGGAAACCAGAACACCTAATCTGTTAATTGATAGACCTTGCCTTGTGTCTTACTGCACTGAACACTTTAGAGATACACAAGAAAACTACACGAACAACAAGGATCCAGAGGCTTCGCAAAGTGTTATGTTGCTAAAGCCATAGCTTCTCCCTCAAGAGGCCTTGCCCTAGTCACCTCTGCTCCAAACATCCTGCAACCAATAGGAAATTTCACTTCACGGTTTCAATAAACTCTATATTATGACACTTACGGACTGTAAGGTCCTTTGCATACTGAAGCTATTTCCATTCCTGTTCAAGCTAAAGGCTGCACTCTCTGGGAATTTTAGAGAATCCTTTTGATAGGCAGATGAAAATGCTTACAAACTTCTGGGTTATGAGTGGTACCCACATGAGGCTTATGATAGGTGAAATGAAAAGCTGGACCAGGGGTGTCATGTCTGTCTTTAACCTATTCAAGTGTATGCTTTCAGCATTTGTAGCTTTCCTGCAGAATTATCTACTACATGTTGGAAGTACAGGCCCCACCTTTTAGAAATTAGAGCCCCCAAATATAATATCTGGGAAACTATTTTCAGTGCCAGTTTTGGTCTTTAATTTATGCCAAGAACAGGGTCAATGATGGGACTTCAAGTCTAGGGAACTGGGTCACAGTTAGACAGTAGTTGGAGACGGACTCTAGCTCCAGGCACCACTTGGACTAAACTAACCATTTATTAAATATGCTTCAGACAGTTGAAGATTTCCAGAAAGCATCTGAGAACATGTATTAGGAACTCCAGAGGATTGTAAAAGTCTACCAAAAATCCAACCAAAAGAACAGTGAATTCTGTTCATTGTGAATTCACCAGGCTAATAGCTAAGGGCTCTCCTATTTGAAACTCGGATCAGAAATACTGTCTGCTGGGTGTTAAGCCATTGGCACTCAAAGCTTAGAGGCATAAGTGTATAACTATAACATTTTAGCTTTGAAAACCTATAGCTGTATGTCATAATTCTGTAGTTCTTAAGGTCTAGATTCATTAACATCTGACTTTAAAGTCTCAGAACAATAAGCCTCTGACTTCAGCCACATAGTCTATCTTTGAAAGGTCAAAGCCCTGGTTATCAAGGTACGTGTAAGATTCTAGGACTTGGTAGCCAAGTGTGTGGCAGTAGCACATGAGCCTCTGGGGTTCTGACAGGAAATAATGGCAGCTGAACTTTGTTTTTTTATTACTTTAATATGACCAAATGATCAGGAATCTATTTTGCTCAAGCCCAACCAACAGTGTGACTGTGAATAATGGATTATAATGGTGGGACAGTCCTACTGTTAGTTGGGCTTACATTCCACTTTACACAACTGTGGGAAAATCAATTAATGTTTGAGGTACAGTTATTTATTTTTATGTCATTTATAGCAAAATAAAATAAATATTGGCATTTCTGAAGATATTAGAATAAACAAATTTACTCCATGCCTGTGAACAGTTTCAATGTATTTATATCTGGCAGTCCTGTACAGACAGGTTCACAATCCATAAAAACTATAAGGTACATTTAATTCTACAGAAGTGGTCATTCTAATTTGGAGCACCAGACAGAAATCTCAAAGTCCAAATCAGGAGCAGAAGGAGAGAGAGTACGAGCATGGAACTCAGGACCGCGAGGGGTGCACCCACACACTGAGACAATGGGGATATTCTATTGGGAACTCACCAAGGCCAGCT
>NC_022027.1:16755092-16771034 GCF_000317375.1 Microtus ochrogaster
AAAAAAAAAGCAGAATCGGGTTTTGTTTGTCCTGTCACAGACCGATGCCTTCTGCTTAGTCTATATCTCACCTGCAACCTCTTGTCAAAGCATAGTGGGCCAACAGATCCTATGTGCAACTCATAAAGCTGCTCTGTCAATCTTGCATAGTTTAGAATAAAGACTTTTATAACATGAAAAACTGGCATGTATAAGGAGTATGAAATAGTCTTTATTTTACCATTTCAACCTTCTGTTTTTCTGCAAGTGATTTTCTAAAAGTATGTTTATGTATTAATAAAAAAAGGATAATAACAAGCACTACCTGGATATTGTGGTGATTAAATCATAAAATTTTCATAAAACATATGCAAGACTCTCTGGTATATAATAAAATGGCCGTTAATACCTGATCCAAATCATTAAGAAAAATAAATGTTCAGCAATAGGCACTCTGATGTGAGGAAAGATGCTATATTGTCTGCTAGGGTGCAATTCTATTTTCTCTAGTATTGTGTTTATGGTATACTTTAGGAAGAAGAATTTTACTTAATTCAAATATTCTAATATAATATTCAGTAAAGCATTACTCTGAGAAGTAAATAACAAGAACTTCAGAAAAATGTCAAAACAGTGAAACTGTGAGATGCATTTAAATGTTTAGTTTGCTCGTAAAAAGAAACGTTTTTTCGAGTCAATAGTAACCAGATCCCTACAAGAAAGTATTCCACATAATTGCTTTGTATCATTTTATAATTTTAGACACAGCTAGTTTGTGGAAAAATGAAAGAAATAAACCAACAATTCTATCAGCAGAGCATTGTTGAACTTTGTCGTCATAGATATTCTTAACAGATATGTAAAAATTTTATTTATGTTCAGTATTTTATCCCAATTTATTCTTAGGTGAATTTTATAAAAAAGCTATTTTCTAATTTTTTAAATGGGAAACTTAAAATCCACAAAAATTTAAGTCTTTTCTCCAAGTTTGATACTGATATCAAAGATATGAAGAAAACCCAGAAATGGGCCAAGAAGACTCAGAGGTAAAGGTCTTGCCCTGCAACTCTGGGGATGCATGCTTGATCCGTGCTCTGGATCTTTCATAGTAAAAGACAAGAATCTCTACATGTTCTTTCTAGCCTCCACATGAACACCCATCCACATCTGCATGCACGTGTGTGCGTGCGCGCAAGCACACAAGCACACACACACACACACACACACACACACACATAAACACACACACACATCTACTCTCTCTATTTCTCTCTCAACTGCAAAAACAATGGTAATAATAACAGTTTCATGAAAAGAAAATAAAAGAATATCAAATTCTACATACTCTTTGAACTGGCTTAAAAAATTAAATTAATAATTTCTATATGATCTAAAGTTATTTTTCAGTGAGCAGTCTATTATGTAATTGAGATTGAATTATCTTTGTTTCAACTAAAAAATACCTAGAATCAGAGTATGGTATACTATATTAGTTCTTAGTCTAGGAATCATAATACTCTAGCATATTCAATGTCAACAGTATTTGTAATAGCTGAATGTGTCAAAATAAAAAGGCACCATTATGATCTTGGGTTTTTACATGCTGTGTGTGCATGTTTCCGTGTTTATCCCTTCACGTGGTATGTGGAGGCCAGAGGTCAACTTCAGGTCTTCCTCTGTCACTCCCCCTTATTTGTTGAGAAAAGATCTCTCTGAATGTGAGGCTAGAAAATCCATCTAAATTGGGTAGTCAGCATACTTTCAGGATCCTATTGTCATCACCACACAATCTTTGAATAACTGGAATGTATTGTTGAGCTTGGGTTGTCACCGAATATTGGGATTCAGACTTAGGTCCTTTTGCTTGCCTGATAAACCCTTTGGTTACCAAGTCATCTTCCTAGTCCATGAAACTTCGTTTTTAAAGAAAATAACCATGTTGCATGGAAAGATCTTTGGTGAAGGATGAGTTTTACACTAATTGTGAATATAAGGATAAGTATTTAGAATTCTGATAGTTATTATTCTGTTCAGGTAAAGATAGTTCAGTAGATCTTTTCCTAAGTTGCAAATTTATCACTAATTAATTTCCAGCAACAAGAATTATTTCCCTCCTGTTCCAGGGGCCATGCATTTTATTAGAGGGTAATTGGTTACTTCCACCATAAGAGCTCTGCTATTAATTCTTTAGGGATATGTTGCCCTTCTGGTCATTGTAGTTCATATCTGTTCCAGCTGGGTAATACTATCAATAGCTTTTATCCTACAACAGCTTGCACAATTCATTATAGTAATATTCTGTGGTCCATCAGATAAATCTATAGCCTATCTTCTGCATCTAAGCTTTAGAAAACATCATGGAAGATGGGTAGGAAACTGTAAAGCCAGAGGACCAGGAAGATTCCTGTGAGATTGTGGTTTCTGGAAGGGCATCTGCACGCATGACACCTCAACAATTTGGTTGCCTAAATAAGATTTGAAAATGACAATAATGCTAGACATGATAATGTCTAAGGGAGAATCTCAATAGTGCGTTCCCTAGACAAAGAACTAAAGGCAATTAACAACTGTTGAGAGAGGGATAATTAGTCTTCTACAGGGATAAGCTGTATGACTGTGTATTCAGTACTAAGTGGTCAGAGTTGAAATCATATAATTACAAGTGAAAGTAAATGAACGGACTCAGCAAGTTGTATTTACATATGTATACATTTATATGAATATATAATAAAAATAAACAATGAAAAGGTAGCCTTGAATTTGAGCAGAAATAAGGGATAGTTAGAGGGAGAGGACATATGAGGGATTGAGTAGAAAAAAAGGAAGAAAGAAATGTATGTAATTATGTATTAATTTTTTAAAATAAGTATGGTCAAGCAGTAGGGATAAAGGTTTGTAACTCACCTGGGTTTCTGAGCTATCCCCAAGTATATAAGTGAACTTTATTGTACAACTTCCTGGAGAAAGCTCAAGCTCATTAATCTACCAAAGATAGAAGAAACATTTTTAGCAGAAGTTTCCCTCTGCTAAGATGATTATTTAACGATAATATCAAAGATTCCAGATTTTACAAACAGATAATTAAAGTAGGTGATGCTGACTCATTAGTCATAGTTCTCTGGTGATTAGATTTTAGAAGCAGTCCTAGAGAGTCTTGTTCTAATAAATTAAGAACATGAAAAGGTGAATTACATAAAGTTTTATTTCACTAGTTTACATGTGATTAACCTTTAAAGGAACAAGATATCATCTCAAGAACTTCATTTAAGTGGCCAGGCATTCATGCTTTAGTCAAAGGCATTTCTTGGCTTCCTATTGGATTGTAATATGTATATATTTAAAGTATTTTAAATATTTTAAAATATTTCTTATGAGTATTTAAAATCCAATGGCTTTAAAAGAGGTGATCTCTTTTAAACAAGAAACTACATAAGCATGCTAATATTGAAGGAGATAATCTGATGAATCCCTAACCATAGACAAAGAACGGCAGGTAAGTAAAAAATACTGTGCATGGGAAAACATAGTCTTCCCCAGCAAGAGGTTCTCTAACCTTCAACTGTTTTCCAGTACCAAATGGTCTGACTTGAAATCATAAATAATATACACTCAAGTAACATAATGTGAACTTATAAACTTTAAATTTGTAATAATAATTCCTATATAAATAAATACATTAGAATATCATCATTTACTTACTTAATATATTCTACATGTTTATTATGTTATATATAATATATGTTAGATATGAAAATATATTACTTATAATTGTATATATATGTATATATATCAGTACTTTAAAAAAAGAGTCATAAATTTTGAGAGACAGTAAGGTGTGGTACATGGGAGAAACTGGAGGGAGGAAATATTGTAATTATATTTTATTTTAAAAAATTATGAGTAAAATGCACAAGAAAAACTCAAATTAAACTAACACATTAAGGATATTAGTGAGGCTGCTAAATAAAATTATAGGACAATCAATTTAATTTAAATTTCTGATAAATAAATCAAATTAAAATCTATTAATGTTATTGTATATTATGGAGTAAATTTTACTATTGTTCCTGATTCATTCATCCATGTCCTGAATGAAAAATTTCAGGATGCAACAATCTCTAATGACTGAGTTTTTAAATGAGTAACTTAAAATCAAATCAGTAGGGTTATCCTTACTCAACATGATTGATGTCCTTAATTAGAAAAGAATTTAAGGGAAAGAAACCTATACAGAAGAAAACCTATTTGAAGACAATGAAAAGACATGATCTGTAAGGTAAGTCTGTAACAAAGATATGGCATAATTAATTTGCTAATCTATAATCCCAATTATGAGCTGTAGTGGATTGATTAAAGAAAAAACAAATGCTAATACTAAAGTTTGCGAATCATTATTTTTTCTGGTTCTATGTATATGATAATATTGATTTTTAGAAACTTAAATAGAGAGCAGAAGAAAACTGAAAGAAAAACTTTATTTTTCTACTTCTAGAAATTAACCATTTTAATGTTTTTGATTATTTATTTCTAATCTTTCTGTACTGTTTTTGTAACAAAAATTTAAATTTCTCTTAAAATTTTGTGTAGACAAATAATCAGGTTTTATTTAGCAATATATGCAAATACACATATGTGTGTATATATGCGTGCAACAGCAATTAATTGAAAAAGAGGCCATGAATTTGAAAATAGCAAGTAGGAGTATATGGGAGCATTTAGAGAATGGAAAGAGATAGGAAAAAATGATGAGATTATACCACAATCTCAAAAATAAAAGAAAAATATTTTTATTACGTGTGTATATAGACAATGTCATTATATTACTTTATATATTCCGACAAATATGGGCTATTTTTAATATTGCAGTGTTCTGATATGGTACAGGTTACCACAATAAAAGAATCAGAGAGTGTATGGTGTATCTGGGTGTCTTCTGGAGGCTCTTTTCTAATAAAGCTATATGACCGTAAGGCCCCACTCTGATAAGCTTTCTAGTCCTTATAGCATCCAGAGTCCCCATCTCTAAACTCAGTAGTCATATAAAAAATTTAGCTTCTAATAGTTCTTAATGGAGTTTGAATAGGATTATGGCCAACCCTGAAACACACTCAAACTATATCCAATTCAGGGCAATTGCTTTGAGTATTTTTTAAAATAGATCTTACCATGTACATTACTGTAAAGGGGGAGGGGTGAAAATTTTGTAAACCAGGAAATACAGCTTTAAACAACATCTGTCTACAAATCTTTTACAAAACTCCCAGAATGTGTGGCTAGTAATGCTAATTTGACTAGTAAGAAAATATTCTAAATAACTGGGGTGAATATCTGTCAAAAACCTATGGCTGACTCTCAACCCAGCTGCTTACCTTTTCGGATTCTGTTGCTCTGAGATGATCACGTAGTTTTTCCCTCAGACTATTTAATTTAATGAATTGTATTTGTTGATTTATGTATATAGAGCCATCTCTCCACCATTGAAATAAAACTGACTTGAGAGTGGTAGATAATCTTTCTGATAAGTCTTGAAATTTGAAAGAAATTATTAATAAGCCAAAATTTATTTATAGAATTGTATTTCTTTTTGATAATTTTATTCATGTTTGTTTCATGAATTCTAATTGATATTATTAAATAAAAACCTGGAGTCAGATATTAGAGGGTGAAAATGGAATGATCAGAGAAGCAGAGCAACCAGCCATTAGTTCTCACCTTTACAAAATCCTCAGAGCCAAGGGAGCAAGATCCTGTCTCTACAAATCATATCCTCACATTGAATTCTCCCTATGAAACCTCACACTGAACTTTGAGTTTCTGCCTCCTCCCACCTTATATTCTTTTCTAGCCCATCCAAACTAGTTCCTGTCTCTACCTCCCTAGTGTTGGGATTAATATTGTGAGCCGTTACTTCTTGGCTTTGCTTCTCTTTCAGACTGATTCAATCTTGTGTAGCCCAGGGTGGTATTGAACTCACAGATATCCATCTGCCTCTTCCTCCGGAGCACTGGGATTAAAGATGTTTGGCATCACTATCTGGCCTCTATGGCTAACTAATGTGATAAGATCTGCACTCTGATCTATAGGCAAGCTTTATTTGTTGAAACACAAACAAACTATCACCCACATCTATACTATATTTGCTTGAGTCGAACAACCATAGGTATGGTAAAGTGAACAGGGGAAAGCCCAGAAGTCTTCAGCCTTACACAAAGAGCATCAGTCAACTAAGGAATGCTGAGAATGGCAATGGTTTTCCCTATGTAATAGGTCACCAATTGGATATTCAATTCCAAATGGCCAGCTCTTAAAACATATATCTAACTAATATCTCATTGGCTTAGAAAGGTATATTTATGTATTTAAAAGTATGTGTGTGTATGTATGTATGCGTGTATTTAACAACAATGATAAAACAGGCCATGAATTTAAGAGTAAGAAGTATTATATGGGAGTGTATAAAAGTGTAATCAATTATAGTTGCAAAAAATAGAAAAAATAAATTTTTTAAGAGCCCAGTGTCAAAAATAAATAGTTTACCTCTTTCAGTGTGGTTGCTCGGTGAAATCTCATAGACCCACAGATATTACAAACTATTGCCTTTGCTCTGGATTAGACTCCAGAGTGGATGACAAGGCCCTGGCTCTATTGCTCAAGACAGACTGTATGTGAATCACAGAACATGGAGAAATCAAGCTGGTACTCATCTAGAAGCTTCATCACTACTAGTTAGTTTTCACTGTGCCTAGAAAGACTGTGCATGCTGCTGGAGAAGACAGCAATCATCAGTCTTATTTAGTTGTGAACCCTGGAAACTACTGTAGCTACTGATCTGTCTAGACATGCCAACCAGGGAAATAGAATAAACATTGTGGGAATACTATTCTCTGACTGAGTTTAAGGCCTGCTGTACAAGATAAAAATTTTTCTTGGCGTTTTTATCAGAGCCAGAAGTCTGTGGCAAAGTAGACTGCTGGTCCTAGCAGAGAACTTAATACTATTACTCTGACAAATGTACATGGTATTAAAATGATTTCTAATGACTTATCCTTATACCCATAGATTAGTACATCTCTCGGTTTTCATTAGAGAAGCTTTGCAGTAGGTGGTGATTACCACAGAGACATACTACTGTTCGAGGTGTAGACAGTAATACACAATGAAATGCTCAGCTCTGAATGTAATGTCTTTATCAAACCTCTCCTCTCAAAATCCAAGGCTAATTTTAGTATAAGTGGGACAAAGATAGAAAGATTCAGAAGTGCTTTATGACTAGAAGCAAAGAGAATTTTCAAAATATGGGAGGCCGAATGCACAAGGAAGTTCACAGTGGTTATGAATGTTCACAGTGGTTATGGCAGTTCACAGTGGTTATGAAGCTGCATGCGATCAAGCCAGGCAAAGTCTCAGTATAGAGGTAAGAGGAGGGATGAAGTTCTAGTCCTAGATGTGAAGCTCTTGGCAAATTATTCCTGCTGTTAGACGTCGGTTCAGTTTTCTCTAAGAGTACAGTCTCTGGTGAGCTGACCAAATTCTATATGTCCAAGAGTATATGGAGAGCACAAAACGGACTTTTTAGGTTTAAAAAAAACATGAAGACAATAATTTGGGTGTACTGTTTAGAAGGAAAATAGGATGCAGGAAGAGGTGGGACAGAAGCGAATATATTCAAATACATTGTATGACATTTTTAAAGAATTAAACTAAATATTTGAAATGTATGAACAGCAAACAAAAATATAAAGCAAAATAAAATGTTCATAAATAGATATTATTCAGTTGCATGATGAATTATAGCACGCATAATTTTATCACAGAATAATTATCTGGCTTTTGTTTTTTCCACTTATTAGTAGTGGAACAAAAGTATGAGCAAACAAATATTTGTATAAGTTTTGGTGATGGAATTCTTGAAAAAATTAGCAAAATTTTATGTCAAAATGGATAAACATATAATGTACTAGATGTGGTACCCAATTACCAACAGAAAGCAAAATTTATTTTGTATTATTACATAGAAGTAGCGTACCAAGATGCTTATTCACACTTTCTTGTGTCACATTGTATTAACTGTATTACTTTACCTTAGACATTATGTAAACATTCTCAGAAATATTGCTAATTTGTAAATGATAGTTTTTAAAATATGCTTTAATTGTATGAGGTGTCATAATAAAGCTTAGTTACCACCCTAACTCCTCTGTAACTCTTCTCTTTTGAATATCTAATTTATTTATATTATGTACATCTACCATGATGATATTCCCCAAGCCTCAGAATGGAATTGTTCACAATGTTAAAATATTTCATGATATAGTCTCTAGAACACTTTATAGTCACATGATGTCTTCAAAGTTAACTACCTCTTCAGATTTCATGCAATCTTATTTTTGCCTATAAGGAATAATTTAATTCTCTGCATGTCATTTCATGATTACACTGAATATATGTCCTCTTGCACACTCTTTTGGATTCATCATCTCTAATTTCATAAATTGAACTTCTTGTCATCATTCTGTTACAGATATTTACTATAGTTTTTGGACATGTGTATGTATGGCTCTGGCAACACTTATCTGGATAGTTGCTATCATTAAATTTCTTCCTATAAATTGCAATTGCGATATATTTCTTCAAGGCTAATTCAGGGAAATTTATATATATATATATATATATATATATATATATATATATATATATATATATAATATTATTCTACAGATAAAATAAAAGGTAGAATTAAGGATAAGGAAGAAATAATAAAAAATTGTAACTTTTATTTTAGAAATATTCATAGTACACAAAAGCAAAATATTAAATCTGATATCAACAAATAGATTTACATCATATGACACATTGAGAAATCTTCTAGTTCATTGCACACATAACTTCAGAGCAATAAAGTGCCCAGAATGAAGATGCTTTTAGTCATGCATCTTTAAAATATTGTTTTCATCATGTGTCTTGCGAAGGAACAAATTTTAGTGTTTTTTTTTTTCCTTTGTCTACCAGAGGAATAATTTGCTTTGTCTCATTTTAATATCCCTGATAATTAGATCTTGTACAATGTGTCTAACTTGATTTCTCACACAGATCTATTAATCTACTCTTTCCACCTTTCTCATTACCTGTTAAGAATTCCATGCAGTTCATGAACATTTTTTTAAAATATTATCATTCATTGTAGAACTTCCTTCATTTCCATTTGTTTTCCAACATTCTAAATGTCAGATCTTTTCAGATTCCTTCTAAACCTGACCACTTAGACAAAGCCATTTTCTGACTAGTTAAGCCCTCATTAACTCCTTCTTATCATATTGATAAATTTACTAATATTTACTTAGGTTTTTATTTAGAGAAAGCTCATTTAAGCTTTTCTTTTCCTCCCACATTATCATCCTGCCTTCTGAATAGATGACTCTACAGGATTTTGCCATAATACCAACTTTATACACTACATGTATGCTTCACAATGAATTAATCATTTATCTTGGTGCTTGATAAACAATATCAATAGATTAATAGAGTTGATACTCTATTAAATATACAAATTTGTATATACTGTATTCATTCAAAATGTGATAAAAATGCAATATAAAGAGAAAAACAATAGGGGAAAGATTAATATTAACATCTAAATTAATTTTAATGATAGATAAACTTTTTAGGGTTACAGAACTCTGTTTATTTGTGTTTGTTGTCATTATTACTATTGCTACTTTAGACAAGTGTCTCTATTTGTGATAATCTGGTCATAAACTCACTTTGTCTCCTATACTGACTGGAACTCATGCTATTTACTCCACCTCCTATTTGCTAGGATTACAGCCATGACCATTGTGCCCAGGCTTTAAGTTTTCAGCCACACTTGTTTTTGAACTTAAGGAAAAGAAAAGCACTTCTGTCTCTGTCACATTGAGGGACGTTCATAAATATATTGAAAGTCACGATAAGTGATAAATACTCATTTGTACACTTTTACATTCCAAGCATAACAGAACATATTTCTATTTTAACTTACTTCAAAGTTTAAAGTTCTTTTAAAACTGCATTTTAGATATTTGTGCTAATGAACAATTGAAAAGGTTACCTTCTGCAGAGTTAAACCTGTGAAATGTACCCTGTGAAAGAGAAGTTTCCCAAAGGAATCCGTAATGAGGAACTAGATATTAAAAGGGAAAGCACACTCTTTCTCTCAAAGGATTGGGTTTTGTCATTGGAAATGAAGACTACACATCTTAGTTTAATTTGGATCAATAAAGATACCCAGAGAATGATAAAGGTGGTATTTGTGAAGACAAAGGCTTTTGCTGGCAAATTAATGACAGGAATTCTTAATGATTTGCCCAGTGAAAATCTAATTTGAAAAAAGGAAACCACAGTTTAAAATTATAAAAATAACATAAATGAAGAAATGTAAGCTAATATAATTAACTAAGTAGGCATTTGGTGCCAATACCAGTCCAGAATGAAAAACAAAAATGAATAGATAGAAAAAGATGTTACCTATAAATTACCAAAGATATATTAGTAAAATAAGAATATTTTATATTACTATACATAGTTAACATATAGCTTTGGATGATTTAAGAGATATATTATTATAACCTAGACAGATTACTAAAAATTAATGGTTTTACTAGATGAAGGTCCTATGATGACCATTAATGTAGTCATCAGTCTGATTCTAGGGAAGGGCAATTTAGGTACCCTCTCCACTATTGCTTAGATTCATAACTGGGATTATCTTTGTGTGTTGTAAGAGCCTGCCTGTTTGTTCCTGACTTCCAAGAGCCAAAATAATCACACAGAAACAGTATTAATTATAACACCACCTGGCTTATTTGCTTATGCATATTTCTAGCTCACTCTTATCTCTTAAATTAACCCATTTCTATTATTTTATATTTTACAATGAGGCTCGTGGCCTACTGGTAAGGTTCCAGTTGGTGGTTTGCATCTTTCTCCTCTGGCGACTCCATGGCATCTCTCTGACTCTGCCTTCTTTTCTCCCAGCATTCATTTTAGTTTTCCCCACCTAGCTCCATTCTGCCCTGATATAGGCTAAAAGCAGCTTCTTTTTAAAATGTTTTTTATTGCATTGTAAATAATACCATTCAAAATTTCCACTTCCTCTCCTCCAGCCCTCCCGCTCCCCCACTCATCTTCCTTCCTCCCACTCCAGTCCTAAGAGAGGGCAAGTCCCTGCCATGTGGGAAGTCCAAAGCCCTCCCCTCTCCATCCAGCCCTAGGAAGATATGCATCCAAACAGACTAGGATCCCAAAAAGCCAGTACATGCAGTAAAAAGAAATTCCAGTGCCATTATCATTGGCTTCTCAGTCAGCCCCCATTGTCAGCCACATTGAGAGAGTCCGGTTTCATCACATGCTCTTTCATTCAGTCCCAGTCCAGCTGGCTTTGGTGAGCTCCCATTAGATCAGGCACACTGTCTCAGTGGGTGGATCAAAGCAGCTTCTTTATTTATTAACCAATAAAAGCAACAAGTTTACAGAAGGACCTCCCATACCACTTGTGGGTTTTTGGGAATTTAACTAGTAAAGGCAGATGCAGAGATCCACAGCTAAGAACTGGATTGAACTCTTGGAGTCCAGAAATAGAGAGGGAAGGATTTTTATTAGGAGCAAGGGCCAAGACCATTATAGGGATACCCACAGAAACAACTAATAGTTGTTTCTATAATAGTGGGAGGGAGCTCTCTAACCCAGGACTGACAGCTGGGGAACCAACCAGCATAAGACTGAATGAGGCCCTCTGAATGTGGGTGACAGTTGTACGACATGGGCAGTTTGTGGGTCCACTAGCAGTGGAACCAGTATTTATCCACATTTTGGCTCTGTGGAACCCATACCCTATGATACAGAGGGGAGGGCCTTGGTCCTGCTTCAATTGATGTGACAGACTTTGTTGACTCTCCATGGGAGGCCTCAACCTCTCTGAGGAGTGTATTGGGGGTGGAGAAGGGAGAGGTGGAGAGTGGGAGGACAGAAGGTTGAGGGCATTGGAACTGGTACATAAATTAAGATTGTTTTAAAAATAGAAAAGTCTTTATCATTAAAAATTTGTAGATTTATTCAACTATGACTAAAATTCACTCATGATTACCATGATATCCAGATATTAATAAGAGAATAAGAAGGGTTTTTTTTTATAATAAAATAAATGATGAAAGTAATCTGAGAAATGTCAGATAGGCATTCAGGAAAGTATTAACAAATCTGAAAGTGCTGATTTTTAATTGTGTTTGTATCTGGATATGGATAATAGAAGTTTAGTCTATGTCATTAGGGAATTAAAGACCTTTTCTAAATCATAAACACCTTTAAATGTATTTTTAAGATTGGAAAATTTTAGGATAGAATAAAGCACAGGTTTTTTCACACTAATATCACAAACATATTAAAATTCATCAATTAAAAAATAAATATCTCAAGAGTGGGCAGAAATCTAAAACATACTCTATAAAAAGAAATAAAAGTGGATAAAATTCCATGAAAATAAATTTGATATCATCTGCAATGTAATTCATGATGGAAAGACTGTCAATTCCTTAAGAATAGCTAGCTCCAATAGAATGAACATAATTATATAAGTATGAATAAACATATGAAAATTTTAGTACATTTTTACATCATTGGCAGTTACATAAAATGGTACAACCATATCAAAAGACATTCTCTGAGTTCCTTGAATGTTAAACCATTTGACTGAGCCACTTTATTTTTAAAAATTTACAAAAATTGCAGATATATATATATGTTCTAGCCAACATTTTCTCAGAAGTATTAATAATATTGTTATTATTATTCATAATATCCAGAAAGTTGAGAAGCTAATGAGCAAGCCAAGCCATTATTTTGGGCTTCATAATTGCATGTGCAATATGGTCAGCTGTTTCAAATTACCTGCCATCTTGAATTCCCTGCTACAGTGGACTCTCCCCTTTAACTGCTAGCTAAAGGAAACACTCTCTGTTACAACTGCATTTGAGGAATGTTTATCATAAAAACAGAAAAAGAAAGTAAGACAAAAATTGTTCCAAGAAATCTGGTCAGGCTGTGATAAACCCAAAATTTGGTCCTTTAGCTGTTAGAACATATTTTTAGGAGAAAAGCAGAAAAGTTTGAAATACAGGATTTATCCCTACTGCATGTACTGGTTTTTTGGAAACCTATTTGATGTGGGAGTGATTTCTTATTAATAAAGAAACTGCCTAGACCCATTTGATAGGCCCTTAGATAGGCGGAGAAAACAGAACAGAATGCTGGGATAAAGAGGCTGAATCAGAGAGTTGCCATGATTCTCCCACTCCAGGCAGATGCAGGCTAAGATCATTCCTGGTAAGCCAGCTCGTGGGCTACACAGATTAATAGAAATGGGTTAGATCAATATGTAAGAGCTAGCCAATAAGAAACTGAAACTAATGGGTCAGGCAGTGTTTAAAAGAATACAGTTTCTGTGTAATTATTTCAGGTAAAGCTAGCCGTGGGGGCGGCCAGATGCAGGGGACGCAGCCCGCTGCTCCTATTACAACACCTATTCTTTTTGGATGGATACCTTTCTCAGCCTAGATATAGTAGGGAAGGCCTAGCACCTTCCCCAAAGCAATGTCCCTTACCCTCTCTGAGAATTTTATGGGGATGGGGTGGGAAGGTATGTGAAAGAAATGGGAGCAGAGGAGGGAGTGAGAACTTGGATTGGTATTTTTAATGAAAAAGGATAGCTTGTTTTCTTTTTAGATAAATAAAATCTGTTAAATACTCTAACAAAATCTTTGGATATTTTGATGAGATCTTGGGTAGGGGGGCATGCTGAGGCAAACACAGACTCTGGAGGTCTCGTTTCTGACATATAAAAGCTGAAAAGGACTCAATCAGGAGCCAGGATAGGAGCCAGTCATGTAATAATTTGCTCTATTTTCTAGTTTTATTCTGTCTGTGTCTTGTTAACTTGGATAAATATGAATTCAAAAGTCATAGACTACCTTGTTTGATAAAGAAAAATTTTTCAAGACTAAAACAGTATTCAAACTAACATTTACTAAATGGCCATAACTGCTGTAGTGATCAGGTCCACTAAAGAATAATGCCACTGTGGTAATAACAAAGGTGTCCTGAGGGCAAGATTTCCATCACTGGAAGCTCCAAATTGCAAGCTCTGAGAGTTTAAAGGACTCATGTCATTTCTAGAATGAGTGTAGGAAGAGGGCCAGGCTGCTCATTTATCCCTGCGACCCAGCTAGCTTAGCCCCAAAATAATCAAACAGAAACTGTATTAATTAAATTACTGCTTGGTCCATTAGCTCTAACTTCTTATTGTCTAACGCTTACATCTTAGTTTAACCCATTTCTACTAATCTGTATATTACCACGTGGCCGTGGCTTACCAGCAAAGATTCAGCATGTCTTACTCTGACGGCTCCATGGTGTCTCTCTCTAACCCCACCCTTCTTTCTTCCAGCATTCAGTTCTGTCTTCCCCACCTACCTAAGTTTTGTTCTATCAACTGGCCAGGCAGTTTCTGTATTCATTAATGTTAATCACAGCACACAGAGGGGATTCCCACATCAGTATGAGAGCTTAGCTGATCCAGTTACCAGGCCTGCTGCCTGTTGCCTCTAATATATAATCACAGACAACCCTTTAAAAGCCTAAGCTCATATTAAATCATTTTTATGTAAGTTCATTGGTCATGATATTTTATCACAGCAATAGAAAAAATACTATTACAGAAGTCAGCATAAGTAACCCGGCAATTGCTCTTAAGATTCTGACAATGCAATCTTTTATTTACTTTTGTTTGTTTTTAAGAATTTGGAAGACTTTGAGGCTTTTAAATAGAAAAGTAGTTGAACTCTATAAGCAAAACATAATAGCCATCCTTTAGAAACTTGGAAAGCAATGGTGCTGAGCTAAGTATGCAGACTGTGAAGGAATTGACCAAGAGTTTTCAAAGTAGAACATTACTAATAACTATGCAAGAGATTGTTCTTTTCATATCTAGGAAAAAAAAAATTAAGTGTAATGGACTGATTTATTTGAAAGAGTTCAAAATAGCGTAATATTGAATCTGCCACATTATTATTAGTAATCACTCTTGTGCAGGTTTGCAATGAAAGGGAGAAAATTGGAGATATGGAAAATGTATATTTTGGAGAAAAAAGAGGCACTGAAAAGTTTAATGTTGTGCATAAAGACATAAGGAGGTTAAAAAGAGCCCTGATCTGCATTAGAATAGAAAGAATGGTGCCACTGAGGCAAGACCTCATCCTGAGAAAGTCTAACTTTGTCAAAATGATAATATGGATTATGATTTCCCCTTCTGGAAGGCAACTTCATTCAGTGGTGCAGCAGATGATTCTAGGATAGCATGGTCCATTCCCAGCTGGTAGCCAACCTTGGTAGTGTTATTCACATTATGCAAGCTTTAGACTCATCGAGGATGCATCAATGAAAGTCTTGGAATCTTCATCTTCAGTTTTTGAGAGTAACTACAACTTATTCCAGAGAATGTACAGCCAGGTAGTCCCTGCAAGGCTTCACTGAAGGAAGGCAAGAGGCCAAATGTGGACATTTTATCATGCTGGAAAATCAATCCTGGGTTTCGGTGGAAACCCCAACAGATTAGAGATGATATTCATAATCTCAGGCATTTGACTAATTGGTGACCAAGTAAGTATTATTTTTTAAAAGAAGGTAGGGGCGTGGTCCTGTTGGAGAAGGTATTGAAGTGAAGACAGGACACACTTTGAAAGTATAAATAGTGAGCTCCATTTGTAGTTCACTATCTCTATTTCATCTTCCAGGTCAATATGAGTCCTCAGCTGTTGCTCCTGCTGCTCTCTTGCCTGCCACCTGCTACCTGTGTTCCACTTAAGATTATATCTAGGCCCCCCAGCACCCCTCCCCAACCCTGCCCTGCTGTATGCTAGGACCAGTGCTCAAGAA
>NC_022027.1:16776847-16777839 GCF_000317375.1 Microtus ochrogaster
TTTAGAATAGCATTTACAAATTTTTAAGTTTAATTATGTATAGTCTCTTCCTTTACTTTTGGTGGATAATAATCTACAGTAGTATCTTAATTTTTAAATTATATATTCATCAAGATAAAACAAGCAAATAAAACCTATTTATATGTTTTTATTGATGAGACAAGGTGGGTCTGTTTATGGTAGAATACATTACTTAACATAAGGATGTACAAAGAATCTAGACAATAAATTGCCCACAAATAATTGATATTCAAGTATATAGCTAAAGTCTATTTGAATATTTTAGTTTTCCTTATTTACAGACTATGTCAGTCAATGTTCTGTTTCTGTGAAGAGATACCATGACCATGACAACTCTTAGAGATGAAAACAAATAATTAGGGCTGGCTTGCCGTTCAAAGATGTAGTGCCTTATATTCTTGTTGAGAATCATGATGACACATAGGCAGGCATGGCATTGGGCAGGTAGAGTTCTACATCTGGATTAGTAGACAACAAGAAGAGCGAGTAGATCACTTCTGTAACTTCAAAACCCAATGAGAGTGACACAATTGCTTCAAAAATGCCGTATGACCTAATAGTGGCACTACTTCGTAGCTATCACACATATGTCAATAAATGAAACAAGAGTTTATTACTTTAAATACATCTATATTAAGGCATCAATCATTTTTCATTTGTATTTGCTTAGCATTGGTCTAGCGTATTGTTTTGGGTATTCTGTAATTTCAACTATTTTACCTGTCCCAAATGACGCTGTTAATCCTAAAGTTTCTCAAGTATTAGACTTACATAAAATTTTGGCTTTCAGAACAGAATAGACAAAATATACTTAAATGAATAATGGACAAATGTAGTGTTAACCTCTGACTTTTTTGAGAAGTCATACTATACATCACCATTAACTCAAACCAAACATTATTATAAATGTACAGGACATTTGATGATTTCAGAACCTGTTGATTTCTAATTTTAGAATTCTTTTTTTTTAA
>NC_022027.1:16778559-16779756 GCF_000317375.1 Microtus ochrogaster
CGCAATCCTAGAGAAGCTAAATTAGAAGGTGAATCCAAAGACAAACATATAGGCATCCTCCTGAATATTAACCTTCATCAGGCGATGAAAGGAGATAATTTTAGAATTCTTATAATATTACAACTTGGGTGGGGAAGTCATTGTTAAGTTTCTCTTCGCAGTGAATGGTAGTAAATACAGAGACAGATATATTAGCAGCCTTGAAGGATCTGTTCTCAAGACTACAGCCAGGGTTCGATGAAGAAGTGTACAACAAAACAACACTGAAGTTAAAAACTCACATACACAATCTGAGGGTCATGCTCTTTATTGTTGGTGGCTTTATTTCTATCTCTACTGTTTCTCGATCTTCTTTGTTTCAATTCTTCCTTACTTTCTTGTTCACATGACCTAAATACATCTTTTTACAGGAGGCTTGGCTAACAAAAAAAAAAGTTACAAGAATTACATTTCATTGGTCACAGCAAATTCCTTGAGTAAATGATAAGTAGCAGGGACATTCACTATGGCAATGCTTAGACGGGGACATGGTGTTTGACACCTGTGTGGGCAGTGGCACTGAAAATATCTCAATCATAAAATTATATTATCTTATCCTGTTTGTAACCTCTGAACATATAAAAAAGGGTTGCATCCTTGGCTGCAAGGCCAGATCCTCATTTGTAGTCCTGGCTAATTTTGAAACTTTACCACCTGTAGCTGGACATGAGATTAATTTTCACTCAGCTTGGTTAATTGATTAATTGTTATTTGGGACCTAAACAATAGACAGTTAGTTAGATCAACTTTGAGTTTTATATCATAAACTGAGATTAGAAATTTATGTAGAATGTTAATTGCTAAGGAATTTAGAAGGGAGTGGTTCCTGGCATGTGTTATGAGCCAAGTTTAATTAGAGAAATTGACATCGTATTTTAGGAGCCTTTGTGGTAATAACCTTGGTTGGACATCTGTGACTCTGACCTTGTGCATATCCCTAAAATGTTTAACTTATGATCTGTTTACAGACACATTCAGTCTCGTTTGAACTTGTTCCGAGGTGAAAATGAGCTAATTGTGTGTAATCTGAGTAAAAGGAAAAAAAGAAAGGCTTTTCAGTGTCTTATAGCCCTCTTGGGACAATAGACCTAGTTATGAAGTATATCGTAGTATATTTTCTTTTTTTAAATTTTATTTTATTGAGAAAAGAAAAAAAAA
>NC_022027.1:16780686-16782904 GCF_000317375.1 Microtus ochrogaster
GAATATCTTTCATATCACCATAGAACTTTCATCTGATGATGGATGGAGATAGAGACAGAGGCCCACACTGGAGCACTGGACTGAGCTCCCAAGGTCGTAGTATATTTTCTAAATTTCCAAATTATACTACTTAATGAGAAGTCATCTTACTGCCCATCCATGGATAAATGTCCATTTATGAAACAGATGAGTTATGTAAAATACAGAAATCACATTTTTATATTCTTATATAGATTGAAAAAAAGAAGAAAATACATATGGAATAATAAATCATTGGGGTTAATTCAATGGGAACTTTATCGTAGTAAGGTATGCATACTAAAATGTATATAGGTCATAAATAATTTCCTCAGTCCTTGCAACTCCTTATCTATGTAAAACCCATTTGCGTTTTGCTTTTCCGTACCTTTATACCTGCTTTTACAATTTTCTTACTGTATTTATTTTGAATCTACATCCTCAGTTGAATAGGTGTAAAGTGTTCTCCTGAATGCTATCTATAATCAATTGTCTTTTGACTAATGAAACATAAGACAGAAAGCAACAGCAAAAACTGGATGCAAAAATTTCTTGTGTGAAATAACTCCCTGTGTTTGAAGGCCTTAAGTTCAATTATCTTTGAAGAAGTCTGGATGCTAAAAGATTTGTCATGGTATAAAGATTTTCTTTTGACATCCACAACTATTAACAGTAGCACATTTAGGATTATTAAAATTCTGAAGAAATACTGGGCATATTATGTATTCCTCACTCTCAAAAAATCAGTTAAATAATAGTCTTGCAAAGGAGCAATCTTCGTCAGCCTGGAAGTGGAAGGAAACAATGTTACTTCAGATATGTATTTTAATTTCTGTCTATGCTTACTTTGAAAATCTCAATGAGAATGGTAATAATCATAAGGCTCAATCTTGCACACAGTGGCTTCCTTTCTAAGTTTAATGTGACAACTTTGTTCTTCACTGTGATTATTTATTCCTTATACTAAAGTCTTGCTGGAATGTAAAGTATAAATAATAAATACCCACATTATAGTGAGAGAACTGGAATTATGTTACATTGATTTTAATAATAGTAGGATAAGAATATATTCTCATTTTTTTTGTAGTTCTTGGTTCTTAAAATACTTTTTCTACCTACAATCTATTTTTTACTGCTTACTGAAAAATTATACATATTTATATAGAAACTGACCAGAATGATTTTGAAAAGATGTTACATCACTCAGTATAATTACAGCCAAACTACAAAAAAATACCACTTTCACCACTAATCAAGGATCATAAGCCACATATATTATTTTGCTCTTTTTCACTTACGTTGATATTTGTTTAGGTGTTTCCTCTCACCACTTGTGTGACATACAGTCACTCAATCATATTTTGCTCACTACCAGTTCAGAAGCAAAAGGAGTCATTGATTGATCAGTACACCCATTTGCAAGGCAACAGTCATCTCCTTGGCTATCTCTGTTTGCAAACAAGCACATAATGAAACGTACTCAGTACATGGAAAGAGGGGATTTAGTAGTTGTGCACATATGAGGACCCAAATGCAGTCATTTGTCCATCACATAGGGATGTTTAAATCTCCATAAAGATCTGTTTCTTGTAGTGCCAACCAACAGGACATAAGATTAGGGCATATGGGAACTCAAAGGCTTTTTAGAGGGTACAACCACCAGGTAAAGATTAGTGCCAATGTAAACAAAACAAAACAAAACAAAAAAAGACCACTCCATGACTTAGTTGTAGCTTTCTTTGCACAATTTGAGGATATTCCACAAGGTGTGTTCTTTGCGTAGGGAGGGGTCTTCATCAGATATATTGGTTGAATGAGATTCCTCCATCAGCTAATATATTTTAATGTTTGATCACCAAAGAGTGGGGATCTTTGATAGAATTAGACAGAATAGAAATGGTAGCAGAATTGGAAGAAGTATGTCCCTTAGGGCAGCTTTGAGCTTTCAAAGGTCCCATGCTAGGCCTCTGTCTTTGTGGATCAGGTTGTAGTTTTTAGCTACTGATTTGGAGCCATGATTGTCCCATGCTTGCTGCCATGATGATACTAGTGTGACTCTCTGAAACTGTATGAAAACTCCAGTTAAATGATTTTTTTTAAGAGTTGTCTCAGTTATGATGCACTTTCACAGCAATAGAACAACCATTAAAGCACCAGATAATCAGTAATGCTCTGGTCCAGAACTCCCCAGACATTAATT
>NC_022027.1:16783004-16794474 GCF_000317375.1 Microtus ochrogaster
TCTCTCTCTCTCTCTCTCTCTCTCTCTCTCTCTGTATGTCTGTCTCTAACACACACACATACACACACACACTCACACACATGCATCTCCATATATAAGAAGAACAATTCAATGTTTATGTAAGAAAGAGTTGATGCCAAGTTAAACAGCTCACTAAGATTTTACTAATCACAATATCAATTTAAAATTTCTATGTGAACAATTCTGGGTCAGAATTCTTGGAGAAGAGCCATATTTAGAATTCTCTGTACAACACTCAGGAATTGCTTTTCTTGATCTTAAACTCTTTATTTTTATTAGTCATCCCCTCTGCCATGTCACTGCCTGCCAAGTTACCACCAAATTCCCTGGTTAATCCTTTGAATTTTCAATATTCACTCCTTTATTTCTATTTTATCCATATCTTCATATCTTTTCCATTAATGATCCTTCTCTATTTGGCCCATTTCTAACTCTTTAAGTCTCACATGCTAAAAGCACAAAATAACTACTTTGAGACAGGAGTCACACAGGAGAGAGAAAATGGAATATTTTTCTTTTTTTGCTCATGTATTACTGCAATGAGTAAGCTTCTTTTCCAGTCTATTTATGACTTTCATCAAAGTAGTATCTGTTTCCAAAGTAAGAGAAAAAAAATGTAATAATATACTTCCCCAGTTTTATTCATTTGTATATAAATATCATAATATTTTGTAGCTGTATAGTAGTTCATTGATCACATTTTAATCAATTTACCTGTTAAAAAACAGCTAGGTTATTATCATTCCCTAGCTATTTCAAACAAGGCAGCAATGGCCATGAATGTACAAGTATCTCTGTCACTGGATGTATATAAATTGCTTTGAGTATATTCTCAGGAGTACAAAGTTATTTGTATTATAGTTCTCTATTTTAAGCTTATGACAAGCCTTTAGTTTTAGTTTCAAAGCATTTGTACTAATTTTTACTCCTTCAACTAATATAAGAGTTTCCCCTTTGCTATATATGCAACATTATTTAATGTCATCTCTATTCCTGACGATGGCCATTTTGACTGATCCAGATGAGATGGGATGAGATGGAATTATAAAAGTTTAAATATGTAATTCTGTAGTGATTAAAAATGTTTAACACTCTATAAAACTTTTATTTTTATTAGTTTTCATATTCAGTTCCATATCTTATTTTGTAGCTTTTCTGTGGGCTTTCTTGATGCTTACCTTTTATTCTTTGTAGATCCTATACCTTAACAGTCATCTATTTATGAGTGATGAAGGTTTTTTTTTCTATTAATTGGATACATGTTTAGTAGATCAAGAGTGTTCTCCATATCACAAAAGCCTTTTGGCTTCATCAAATATCATTTGTCAATCATTGAGCCTATTAATAATTCTACCAGAGTCTTATATAGAAAATTGCTACTTGTATCTACTTCTTAAAGTGCAGTTTTACCTCAAAAAGTATTAGAAACTGGGCCTTATATGCAAGTACCCGATCTATTTCCTATTGAGTTTTGTGAAATGTTATAGATAAATAAGGATCTGTTTAATTTTTATGAATAATGAAATTCAGGTTTCCCTGGACTATTAATTAAAGATGTGTTCTATTCTCTAACACATACTTTTATGGCATTTTTCTAAAAAAAATCAGATATTTGGGGAAGTATGAACTTATCTCTCAGTCGTTTACTCCTCTTCATTGACCAAATTGTCTGTAATGTCAACAAAATCTTGTTTTACTCATTTTTGTTCTGTAATATAAGTTGAGATCAGGTATGGTAATATCTCTCTCAGTATTTTACCTTTTAGGGACTAATCCATCTATCTGGCATCTTTTGTGCATGACTATGAATTTGAAGATGATTAGCTTTTCTATTTCTTTTAAGAATGACCTAAGATCCTGAATAGGATTTTAGTTAAACTGTAAATTGCTTTTTATAAAATAGCCATTTCCACCCAATCTGTTCTTCTAATATATAATATATATAGGCATGAGAAGAAAATCTTCCATTTTCTACCTCGTTATTATTTTTAGTATGTTTTTACTAAAAAAGAAAAAGTATGTTTTTACTAGTATGTTTTTACTCTAGACATTTTTCTTTTGCTTATGTTTTGTTTATCAAAATGTATTTTATTTTGTCTGTATTATTGCTGGCATTCTTTCTTTGTCTTTTTATTCCGATATGTTTTTTTATTAGTATATAACAAGTCACCACATTTTTTTCTTGTGTGTGTGTGTGTGTGTGTGTGTGTGTGATCTTTAGGGTCTCTTGTGTATATGCAGATGTGGTTACTTTGACTTTTTTTCTTATTTGATTCCTTTTAATTTTTTTGTCTTGTTGCAAGAGCTAAGACTTCAAGCACTATATTGATGTGAAGATAGAGGACACCCTGTGCTCTTCTTGATCTTTTTGGAAACACTTGAAATTTTCTATTATCCTGATATAACTACAATTTGTCATACTTGCCCTTTATTATGTTTTGGTATGTGCCTCTTTCTCTAGCTTTTCTTTCACTTTTATCATTATGGAATGGTAATTTTGTATGATGGTGTTATAGACATAGACCTAAGTAATCAGGACAGAGAAATAAAAAAAATAACTCAAAGGGAACTGTGAGTATTCATAGAAATATTTCAAAAGCTACTAAAGGTGAAATATTGTACTTAACATGGATTTTTGATATAAATTCATTAATTGACCATTATATAGCTTATCACTTAGATATTTCCATGCTATCTTCAATGTTTCTTTTTACTTGAAAGAAAACAATGAAAATAAAATGAATATTTTATATTTTCTCACTAATTATTATGATGAATTCGTTGTCATATAAATATTTTAACATGAAGCAATAATGCTGCTGCTCTGTAAATGGGATGATCAGATATTCTTAGACACCTTAAGTCATCTGTGACAGCTCAGACTTCAATGAAGCAGCTTTTTAATTATATGCAATTTCATGACTTTTCAGTCAAAGTTTTGAGGAAAACTCTTTTTGCTGATTCTTGGCAAACCTAAGATGTGTGATGTAGACGTTAGCCTCATACTTAAACAGAAAGATTTAATGCAGATTATGTTAGCAAGACTTGTGATCCTCCTCATTCCTGCAGCACAACAATGCTCCAGACTAGATGTTGCAGGGGCTTTTTAGGTATATAACTTTTTATTTATATATTTAAAAAAAAATAACTTTTTATTTATAACTTATTATAAATAAGTTTTAAGTTGGGCTCTAGTAGCATGTGTGCTTGTTTGTTCATTTGTTTACTTTAAGACAGAGCCTCTGTGTACCCCTTGCCTAGCTTCACATTTTCTCTGCCTCATGGCCTCAAATTCACAGAGATGAAGTTGTCTTTGCCTCCTATGTGCTCGGAAAAAAAATGCCAGCACAACTAGCTATTAACTGTGTCTTTATTCCATCCTTGTAACAAACAGGTGCTAAGACTTTTCCTTTCTTTTCAGAAGGAAGGAAACTGACATTTAAAAACACTAGCCAGCCGGTGAGCCTGTTTTTTGTGTAAATGACTAATCTTAAAACCTTGTCAAAGTGATTTGAGTCTCTGCATTGCAGTGTCATTGTTTTTAGTATATCAGTTATTGATATTTTGAATGCTCCATTTTAACAGAATAGATGGAAAAACTAAGGCCTATATATAAATATTCAGAGAAATATCAATGTCTTAAGGCTTCATTTGTGCTTTTCTATTTGCTATTATATAGTATTATTGTGTACCAGAATCATGTTTATATTTACACATATATTACATGTTCTCCAATAATTTTTATTGGCTTTGTTATTTACTCAAAATGATTTAATAATTTCCTTGAAGATTGTGATATAATATTTAGAATGTCTGCACATTTGAAATATTTATCCACTTTACTGTTTTGTCACCTTAATTAATAGCCTAATTCATGCATATCTCTGTGTAGTGGCATGTAATTGTATTTTAATAAATAAAGGCTGCCTGAAGATCTGAGAATATAACAGTCCTACTGGTCAGCTTTACAGACCAGGGAACAAACATCTTTAATCCCTGTAGCCACAATGACATACACCTTTAATCCCAGTAACCACCCTAGTTGTCATACAAATAGGGTGGTGCATGCCTTCAATCCCAGTGGGGCACGCCTTTAATACCACCCTAGAGAGGAATATAAAATAGGAGGAGACAGCTCTAATTCTGAGATTCTGAGATTCTTGGAAGCAGCATCACTTTTTCAGACTGAGGTTGAGGTAAGAGCTATTGGTTGACTGTTTTGCTTTTCAGATCTTCAGATGGAACCCCAATTTCTCTCTTGGAGGTTTTATTAATTGTGCTTCATCTGTGTATTATTCATGGAAAGAATGATCCAGAGTTGACACAATTTACTTTCTGATCACTGATATTTTAAGACTTTATGCTATCATTGTATGCAAACTTGTGTGATCTAGAGATGTGACAGAAAATTTACCTAAAGGCAGACACAGACATCAAAACAACACCTCTTTACTCGTCATAATGTCCTTTTTATATTATTCTATAATGTTACTTAGAAAAGATAATTTATTTTAACTATTTTTATTTACTTTTGGGTAAGGAATTATGGAATTGTGTATAACAATTGTGTTAATTGTGTATTAACAGTCATATTATTTATTTAAGTTTATGACGTGTATTGAATAAAAATGTCTAACACATGCTGCACAAATACTCTATGGTAAGCTATAACTCAAGTCTAATTTTTATTTTTACTTACTTTTTTTGTTTATACAGGACCTTTACTGATTTCACAGACTGATCTCATGCTTTCTGCATAAAAGCAGGTCCTGAATTTATGGTCTTCCCTACTCTATTGTAGGCATGTCTAGTTGTGCATGATTGTACTTTCAAAATGACAAACGTCTGTTCACCAAAACTCTGTTATTCTAAACATTTTACATGCATGAGATACTCTTCTAGTTATTTATTATGTAATGCTATTTATAAGTCAATAGATGTCTGCATAGTTCAAACTAAAAGGTACAAACTGGTACAGAGGCTTTAGATGAATAGCTAATTTCATGGAAACAGCCTGTTATAACACTGTGAAATAAGAAAAATCACGTTAAAGGGAAAAATGTTCGAGCCATCTCAAACATTTTCTGACACAAAAAATGTTGCCTTTATAAGTTACTTGGGAACTCACCAAGGCCAGCTGGCCTGGGTCTGAAAAAGCCTGGGATAAAACCGGACTCTCTGAACATAGCAGACAATGAGGACTACTGAGAACTCAAGAACAATGGCAATGGGTTTCTGATCCTACTGCACTCACTGGCTTTGTGGGAGCCTAGGCAGTTTTGATGCTCAACTTACTAGACCTGGATGGAGATGGGGATTCCTTGGACTTCCCACAGGGCAGGGAACCCTGATTGCTCTTCGGGCTGAGGAGGGAGGGGGACTTGATTGGGGGAGGGGGAGGGAAATGGGAGGCGGTGGCGGGGAAGAGACAGAAATCTTTAATAAATAAATAAATACATTTCCTATTCAAAAAAAATGTTGCCTTTGATAATATTCATAATTATTTTATCAGAAAGTTTACCTTTTGTTATATTTTAGGCATTAGTAAATAGACTAACTTTTCAGTGTGAATTCCACAAAATGTTGAAATTAAAGCTTCTTTTTAGTTATGGGCCTATCACAAAACATTTATAAATGGATATTTTGACAATTCATAGCATCAAAAGAATTGCTGAAAAACAACAACTAAAAAAAAAAGAAACTATAATCTAGTGACTTACAATTTACTAGCTTGATAACCATGCCTACTCTCTTTTGTCTGAGGTTTTATCATTTTAAAGAGGTTACATATATAATATTAATACCAATGAGTTTTTGTTCATTTCAAATTAGCATATATAGATTTTGTTTGGCTTAACTTTATCTAGGAGTTTTCATTTTTACTCATGTTTTGGGATTGGACCAAGAAAGTATTGCACACCAGTTCTCTCTGGTTGAAATGCACAAACTACTTGATGAGTAAATCCTAAATTAATACCATTCAAATATATACATCCTTTCAATATGAGAATGTGCAGAATAGTAGTAACGAGGCATAGTCAAATCAGGTTTGGAGTAGAAAGATGGGATAGAACATTATATAAGCCCAGTTTAACAGTCACATGCAGGTAACTAAAGTCCATCTAAAAAGTAGCTAAACCACAAATAATCAAATAAAAAATAGGGTGCAGTCCTAATCAGAGAACTCTCAACAGAGGATTTTGAAATGGCTGAAAGACACTTAAGGAAAAGCTCAATATCCTTAGCCATCAGAGACATGCAGTCAAAACAACTCTGAGATTCTATCTGACACCTGTAATAATGGTCAAGATAAAAAAAATAGCAATGACAATTTATGTTGGAAAGAATGTAGGGTAAATGGAACACTCCTGCATTGCTGGTGAAAGCGCAAACCGGTACAGTCCCTTTGTATATCACTATGTAAATTTCTTAGAAAATTAGGAAACAACCTTCCTAAAGACCCAGCAATACCACTTTTGGGCATATACCCAAAGGATGTTCAATTGTACCAAAAGGACATATGTTCAACCATGTTCATAGGAGCATTGTTTGTCATAGACAGAACCTGGAAACAACCTAAAAGCCCTTGATCAAAGAATGGATATGGTAAATGTAGTACATTTACACAATGGAGTACTATACAACCGAAAAAAAAATAACGACATCTTGAAATTTGTGGGCAAATGGATGGATATAGAAAACATCATATTTTGTGAGGTAACCCAGACCCAGAAAGACAAAAATTATATGTGCTTACTCATAAGTGGCTTTTAGACATAAAGCAAAGAAACCAGCCTACACTTCACAATCCCAGAGAACCTAGACAGCAATAAGGACCCTAAAAGAGACTTACATGTTTCTAACCAATATGGGAAATAGAAAAAGACAAGAACTCCTGAGTAAATTGGGAGCATGGGAACCATGGAAGAGAGTGGAAGTGGAGGAGAGAGGTAGAGAAGCGAGCAGAGAAAAATGAATAGGTCAATAAAATCAGTTTTGTTTTGTTTTTTTAAAAGTAGCTAAGCCCTATCTCTACAGTCTCCATTTGGAACCTGAATATCATAACAGTACACTGTACTTTATCTACTTGCTGTGTGACTTAATTTAATGCTTGTGTGGATGTTGTTGTTTATTGAAATAAACATCTTAGTTTCTAAAAAAATGAAATCTCTTACTGAGGAAAAGAGAGAGGTCAAGATTAGCATTCCTAATCATCATTTCTTTTTGAAAAGGATGGCCAGTGCATTAAAATTAGTCATAAAAAACTAATTTATAGGCCTCAGGCAATTTCTGGAAATCATGAAGATTCATGGAAAAGGGGTCTACTATCTCTCAGTCTAGAAAATAAAGACAAATGAGAGAGTTTTCTCCCTGTACTTTTATGAGTTCTGGCAAATGTAATTGCTTTCAAATCGGAAATACATTTTATAAAAATAGTAAGCTCCACTTGACAGTGTAGTAGCATTTAGGTCAATAGTAATCCTAAAAAATATAATTAGACAGTATAAAGAAAGTGCAGATGGCTTTTACATAATTCTGACCGTGTATGTTTGAGCTTTGCAATTTCCCTCTTGCAAGCTATTTCCCAAAACAGTTTGTGTGAACTTGTACTAACATTTCCTATGCAGTAGCCTCTCTTAATTTTCCGCCTTTTTTTTCTCCCCTGAGTAACTGGGATGGAAACATGCATGTGGTTTTCCTTGAGTAGTTATCCCAGAAGAAACAGAGTATTGATGACTTCAGATGTTGTCAGTGAAATCTAAAGTAGGCCATTTTTCTAATCATGAAATTATTGATTTTGTCGAAAAGCAATAGAAAATCTAGGAAATTCCGAAGCATAAAGAAAATGAATTAATTTTTTATAACTGCCAAAATTAATTATTTTTCTTCCTCTTACCTCTTTCTCCTTCCTTCTTCTAATCTCTCTTCATAATTTGAGTAATTTTCATTGTTCTATGAAGTGCTGTTCAAGAGGGAGCCTAAACATTAATTGTGGAAGAACAAAAATGAAGTTAGAAATTAAACTCCACCAAAAAATCCTTAGAAGCCATCTACAAGCTTTCATTCTACAAAAATGACATCCATGATGTTGAGAAGTGAAAGTGCGTAGTACCTTACCATGATCCAGAAAGTTCAGGATCTGAGGTTGATTGGAGAACATAATCTGAGGTGAAGGCCAGTCACTCTCCGGAATTATGGCTCTTTTAACTCATTTTATCACTATATTTAAGTCATATCTCTCAGTGACTGTGAATTGAGAACATCAACCTTAAGTTTTCTATAAAACTCCACAAGTAAAACTGCACTATGACATTTTAAACATCCACTAAAGAAAACATGTTTGTGTTTAAAATGAATACAGAGCCCACACAGAAACAATTTGTATTTCCCCCACTCTCCTTCCAAGTGGTGCTATTTTTCTTGTAGAAGCACTGTTTTGTCATTTTTAGATAGATATGCTTCAAATTTAATAATTTTTGTCTTTAGCATTTTAATTTCTTTAGTAATTCTGCTACTTATAGATATCTTAAACTTGTTATAAAATGAAGGATATTAAGTGATTGATTTATTAATCTTTGCAAATTAGTGACATTGTTAGGTACAGAAAAAAAAAACAACTGACTTTTTGGTGATTACTGTGGTATTAAAATTGACTATTCTTTGGGGGAAATTTTAAGGCATGTTTATTGGTTGATCAGTTTGCTACTTTTCTGTCAAATATTGCACAAGTTTAGGCTGTGCTAAGGAAGTAGAAATTAATAAAGTGATGAAGAAGGGATGGATTTATTTGTAGTTAGGTATTTTAAAGTAGGGTTTACTTAAGAAAAGCTCCCTTGAGTGGTCAGACAAGAGAATAAAGAGAAAAATAAACAGGTGGCCGATTGGTACTTCATAAGAAATGGAAAAAAAAATGGAGGTGAGTGGGGCCTGGAGTCTGTGGGATGGATTTTTTCTGCTATGATTTGATGGGATCACTACACCAGATGTGCTTTCCTTTAGGGTTCTGTTGAGCTGTCAACCTGGGCTTTCGTGGTGTTAGTCATTACTGTTTATGTCACTGACATCTATGATGCTCCTTCCAGCCTGGTCACAAATGAAAGCATGCCGAGTGAAGGATTCCTGACAGTGCATGGGTAGGAATTCCCTCTTGCTCCTTCCTCTCTGGAGAGATGTAATTGTCCAAACAAATAAGTTCTTAATTATGATTCTGGCTATTCTTAATGATTTTGTCTATTTTGTCACTGATCCAGGTCTTCTTCACCAGAATACAGAAAACATTATTAGCTAACAGAGTGCTCATTGCTCTACAAGTAGTTAACACTGTATGGTTTCCTTTCCCTTCTGAGTTTGTAGAGCCACCGTCCCATTCCAGCCCACCACATGTACTACATTGAACCCCAAGGAATCCTGCAGCTTCTTAGAGACTAAGAATACCCATGAATTGTATCTGTTGTGGGTGGTGGCTAATTTACCATATAAAAAGTCTTGTATACATCATCAAAGATAAATTTGTGACACTGAATTTCATGGTAGCGATGCAGCAGAATGATAACTGCTGATGATGCCATTGCACAGTTGAACATATGACAGTGTCAGATGGAAGAAACACATGCAGAATTTCAGAGACAGAAGGGTTCTAACCATGCATACTCATTTATTTCATATTATATATTTGTACTGTAAGATGAAAATTTTTAATTACCTAAAATGAGCAAGAAATAATTCTATTTCATTTTTCTCATTACCAGTCTTTACAATACAAAGATGACAGTGAAATATTGGAGATGTGTTTTAAATATATATTTGTTAAATATATATTGTAAAGCATCATTTCAATTCCATTTTAATATGTATCATAATAAAATTGCAAATCTGTCTTTTTAACACAAGGCACATAGCATTTCTGAGTTTATAAACAAAAAGAAAATTTATACACAAAAAAATGTTTTAAGCTCAGGAATTAAATTTCTAAAATCCAAGCTGCAACTGCCTAGCCAAAGCTTCTGATAGTCAAATTTCCTTTCACTAGTCATGAAGAGTTAGGTTTGTCATTTCTGGAATGTGTTACAGTTGATTGCTGTGTTCCTCTGGTAAGAGGAATGACCCAATGCTATCACTGTGCATGACCTGTACTGTCTAGAATAGTGGTTCTCACTCAACCTTTCTAATGCTGCAACCCTTTAACACAGTTTCTCATGTTATGTTCCCCAACCATAAAATTATTTTTGCTATTACTTTACAATTGTAATTATGCTACTGTTATAAATTTAAGTCAAATATTTTTGTGTTTTGATGTTCTTGAGAGACCCCTAGGAAGGGTCAATTTACTCCAGTGAGGGTCGGGACCCATAGGCTGATTACAGTTCTATAGTAAAAGGGAGGATATTCTCCAGTGTATATTAGTGCATACCATTCTACTTTATAAAATTAAAATAACAGTAATTGTTCTGTAGAATATTTTTTTGAATTATGTATTTGTAGAAATGGGACAAGACACTGTTTTTACCAGGTAAATTTTCTCTTCATTGTCAGTAGGTTATAGGCACAGTACAATTTCCTGGAGACTCAACCTTAAATGCTAATTATTTTTGAAGGTTTAAAATTTTCTTTACATTTCAATATTCCATATATTTTAGGATACATAATTCTTTCACTTGACATTACTATTAATTCATTTTCAAATAATTTATCTATTACACTAGGTGGCATGTATACTGTCGCCCAGACATGTGGACAACTAAATCCACTGAAAGCCTGAGAAAGCTTGGGAAAGAATAAAGCATGTTTTCTTGGTAGCAGCAATTTCTCAGGTCTGCTCCGCTTGCTAGAGGCAAGCAAGTGCTCTCATCTAAGAGAGGTTTCCTGACTCAGCTTCAGCTGCAATACCCTGCAGCTCTTTAAGAGGTCCTACCACGAAACATTTAAATGGTGTTGATGAAAAGCCGACTGAATGCTTGTTTGTTTTCGGCAGTAGCAGGAAAAAACCTGTGTTGTTTTAAAATGCCGGCATTCTAGGCTGTCCTGCCAGGGCAAACTCTGACTGTTTGAGGCAGGAGGGCCAACTACAGAGAGAGGACTTGAGTGTTGCCTGTGGGCATAATGCTGCAGCTTACTTGCTGACAAAAACCTTGAAACACTGTAGACTTGTGGCACTGAATGCGGCTCTGGCTGGTACCTCAGCAACAAGGTTAGAATGGCAGAAAGCTAAGGAATGGGCTGGATCCAGCAGGCAAAGCCAAGGCTTTAATCCTACCAATATTGCTCAGTAATTTAAAGGCTCATGTGGTCAGAAAAAGAGAAATAGATACAGTAAAAAGAGATTCAAAGACAAAGAAAATTTCTAAATGATTTACAGTGTGTTAAAAATATATGCAAGCTAAAAGTTAAAGTTCTTAAAAGTAAAAAAAATGAAAGAAAGAGAGTAGTTGGGTGTGGTAGTACACACCTT
>NC_022027.1:16796104-16804399 GCF_000317375.1 Microtus ochrogaster
TAAAGCCTTCCTTTTTTTTGTTTAAACAGAAAAAGGGGAAATGATGGTGGAAGGTCATTGGTTAATTAATAAAGAAACTGCTTTCCCTGATAGGTTAGAACATAGGTGGGTGGAGTAAACAGAACAGAATGCTGGGAGGAAGAGCAAATGAGCTCAGACTCGATAGCTCTCCTCTCTGAGAGAGATGCTATGCTTCCCCTCTCTGGGCCAGACGCCAGGAAACAAGCTGCCAGGTCAGACATGCTGAATCTTTCCTGGTAAGACTGATGCTACAGATTATTAGAGATGGATTGATCCGGATATGAGAATTAGCCTGTAAGGGCTGGAGTTAATGGGCCAAGCAGTGTTTAAAAGAATACAGTTTATATGTTGTTATTTCAGGTAAAGCTAGCTGATGGCAGGAGCTGGGTGGCGGAATGCAGCCCGCAGCTCCCCACAACAGTCTACTGATCTTTTTTTGAAGTGAAGTGACTTCCAACAGAAATGCCCTTTTCTATTCCAATTTGCGTTGCTGCTTGCATTTCTACAGTAATAAAGAAATTACTTCCACTTTCTATTAAAGCATTACCATTTTTGTCATAACAATAAAGTTTTCCTTCTTCGAGGTTCAGCCTGGCCAATGCTTGCTGAATGTGTTAAACTTGCAGATAACTTAGTGTATTTTTGACCAGGGAAAATATTGGGGAGTTAAAGACATCTCTTCAAGCAATTAAAAATTATATCAACAAACCTTGAATTCTTTTTCAAAATACTCCATGTATCTAGAACTGTGTCTGAAAAAGCAGATAGTTAAAATATTTGTTTAATGGACTGATGATATATTGAAGTGATGGAGAATCTAGAGATGATTTGACTTTAATTACTAATTCATTTCTGAGATGAATCTTATAGCTAAAATGAACTATTAAGTTAAATTAATGGCATATATAATGGCAAGTCTAACCACCTGAAAGAATATCACACTCTTCTGACACTACTATAGAAAGCTCTGGAAAGAAACAGCTTTATTCCTTTTATCACTATCTTAAGTTACACTTCTGTGACACATAAGCAATGCAATCAGCTACCCTGATTAAGCCAAGCCTCTGCCATGGGAATAAACAGTCTGAAATGAACACCACTTTCTTCAAGAGAAAGCTCTAAATGCTCAGACACAGGTCTTGTGACAAACCCAACTTCTGGCAACCTGCATGTTGGTGTCTCTAGGTCTGCCGTACCTAGGAACTCCTGACCGTGACAAAGAGCCAACGTTATGATTCTCCTCTTTGCAGTTGATAGAGCCTTCTTACCTGCCTCTATGAAAATAGACACCCTGCTAAAGAAGATTAACCAGTAAATTCAATGAGGAACACACATTCTTCTTTCAGGTGGTAAGACTTACCACTCTATATTGCCATTAATTTAACTTAATAGTCCATTTCAGCTATAAGTTTTATCTCAAAAATAAATTAGTAATGGAGAAAAGTGGAACCTTGGCACTGTGAGAGACCAGGAGAGGCTATTGGTCAAGATTCATTCTCTGCAGCTGTGGTAAGGTCAAAACCATGGGTTGACCACCAAGAAGAGCAACAAGGAGTTAGTGGAGGAAGCCTCAGCTACCAGATAAGGCCTGCATACTGTTGATTGCAGGTTTGGAGAACTGGGACTGCCCCAGGAGTTTTGACTCCACAAGGTCTTGTCCGTGTATTCAAAGTCACTGTGGGTTTATATGTGTATCTGCCCTGTTAATTCTGGTACAAAAGGCACTATTTTTTGGAGTCTTCTTTCACCTCTGGCTCTTAGGGATTTTCATCTCTTCTGCTTGCTTCACTGAGAGTTTGTGAAAAGACAATAAGTAATTGAAAATCCTGATTATTTTGTTGAGTATATTTTAGCACAAACAAAATGTCTATATTCTACTTTGTATAATTTTTACTTTCAAAACATAATACAGCTGGAGTTTTGGTTTGTTTGTAAGAGGATAGACTTTGAATTTTCATTGGTGGGCTGATATCAGGTATGGAGACACTTCCTGAAGGGTTTCATGTTTTTTATTCCTGTGGGAATAGTGAGCTTGGGCACACAGATCATGGAGTCTGTTACTTTGCTTAGACTATTTGCTCACCCAAGCCTCAGGAAACCTCTTGACTGTCCCGCCGTGGCTGGGATTGAAACGAGTTCTGCCATACACACATTTTTATGCCAATGTTGGGAATCTATGCAGTTCCTCCTGCTTGTGTACTGGCCCATCTCCCTAATCATAACTATTTTTTCTGGTTATGATAATGGAGTTTATAAGCTATTTAACAGTTCTAAGATTACTCATTAAACCAGCAATGATGGCTCTAAATTGTGTCTAAATAAATATATGTATTTGGGCATTTCCAAAAAAATGTTTTATTCTATTTATTTTCTATGCATATAAGTGTGCAACTTACTTTCCTCAGTGAAGTGATTTTCTAAATGTTGTTTGTGATTTTTGTATTTAATTGCAAAGTCTTAAGGTCTCTTTTTATGCTGCTTTGTACATTGTCCCTCGGGCCCTTTAAAGCAGAAAATATATTTCACTTATAAACAGTAATGGTTACTTTTTGAGTTGCTATAACTGAACTGCTGATACAACCTTGAGGTGAAAGGGTTTAACTGGGCTCATAGTTACATGATTCTGTATAGCATGGCTGAAGAAAGCAAATGGGAATGAGAGCAACTCCATGGTTTGCATTCATCTAGATGAATCAAGAAACAGAAGGTTGAAGTTGCCATCAACAGCTGCTTATGTTCAATGCCCCACCCCAGTGACCCACTAACCCCTGCAGGATTCTAGTACCTAAAGGGTCCACAGCCTGCTAATATAACATGAACAACTAGTGAACGTGAGGGTAAGTTTTATATTCAAACCACAGTGTAGTTCATTCAAGCCTCCAATGTCTCTCATGTACAAAGTCAACAAAATGCAAAGTGTTCCAAGTGTTTAATAAGAAGATCCAAACTAATTTTTCTTATTCTTGTCTAGATTCTTCATTACTTAACTGGAACTGGTCTGTGAAGCTTTATTAGTAGTACTTCATACTGTATTGGCTTGTCCTAATCTTTCCACATAGAATTTATCCTCTTAAAAATATTGGAAAAACTTAAATCTGTCCTTGAAGGACAATAAATTATTTTTTTCTATGTGTAAGTGTGTAAGTTGAAGGTTTTTTTTTTTTTCTGGGTTACCTAGCCTAGGTTAAACCTGTTTTTCTAAGATCTTCTCCTTTCACCAGCAGAGAAAAATCAGTCTCTCATTAATGTCTTTGAAACTAATCTTTGCATACTGAGAGAGTTCAAACTCCTAATGACCTCTACTATTGTATAAATAATGGCTCAAATTGTTTCTTTCTCACTGCAAGCATTCTTTCTGTTTTTGGTGAACTGAGATTTAACTAATATAGTTCAGGATGTTGAAATACATTCCCTTTTATCCCAGTGAATCACTTTGAAAAGCATACATACCTGGACTTTAAAGCAAACAAAATAAAACAAAAACAAAAAGCTACTAGATGATAAGACATTGAAGATGCAGTTTTCTCATGAAAGAACAATTTATTGCTTCCTCCTATTTCTTTTACATTCATTTTTTACAGTACCCCAACTAAGAGCTAAGTTTAGGGGTTTATATGTGTGCATCATCCCCTAGACTATCAATTGCATAATAATAAGCATTATGTTCCCTTTAGTTCTGAGCTGCAAATCCGCAGAGTGCCTGACTCATTGTTTGCACTAAACTGTCTTTTTATTGATTAATGAATTAATACACAAGCCCAAAACTTAGATTTGGAAATTGAGATGCTTGTTTCTCTCAAGCATCAAGGAAAACCATATCACAGTGTCCAAATTTGTGGCATAACAGTGTCCAAATTTAAATTTCCTATTATTATTATTATTATTATTATTATTATTATTATTATGCTGAAGATGGAAGAATCGTTTTAATTATTAGCCACATTTTTCTGAAGTTCATTTTCTACTAATGGACTTCAAAACATTTTTTCTGTAAATTGCTTTTCTTCTAATATTCAGGAAAACTTTTGAGAATTTTGTTGTTGTTGTTGTTCTAATGAACAAAATTTCAGTTCCCATCTGATTTCTGACAGTTATGTATCAATGTCTGGTTGCATATGTTTCTCACACTCCAGTGCATGCAAAGCTTGCTGAAAGTGCTTGTTTTGCTTTTCTGCCTAAATCCAGGTTCACAGAATGCTTGCTAGGAAGACTACTATTAGTGAAGACTACATTGATGGACTGAAAAGTTCTTCAGTTACAGTCATAGGAACAGGCCTTTGAAACATGTCAGAAGCATATTCAACCACATCTCATCTGATTGAGAAGCCTCTTAAATTCTCAGAGATGTTGGCATTAGGTACACTGAATGACCATAGTATGCTGCTCAACATATAATACAATCCAAGGTTTTAGAAAATAGACAACCAATAATGTTCTCTCAACACGGAGACTCTATGAGAAACACTTCTTAGGAATTCACTCACTGAATGATAATTATTATTTCTTTTTCAAAATAAAAAGTAGACTACAATAATGTGAAAATAAAGTAAAGAAAAAGAAAGTTACTACTTGTTTAAAGTCACTACTTGTTTATATCTTGATTCTGCAACATAACATTAAATAATTTAATAATTTTCTTTCTTTTTTTTTTCTTTTTTGTGAGATAGTTTCACTCTGCCACTCTTGTTGTCCTAGAGTTCATTCTCTAGACAAGGTTGGCTTTGAGTGCACAAAGATTAAATACCCTTCTTCCAAAATGCCAAATATATATATCTTGACAACCCCACACTGATTAAAGAAGTCTGTCAGATCATCCCAGAGGCACATTGTCATTTAAACCTTGCACATAAATTGCACTGTTGTCAGAATCTTCATCAGGATCTATAGGAAGGCCTAGATCAAGATCTGGTTCTTCGTCCATGGGTCCACCAGACTTATTGAAGCCACCTCGCTCTCCAGTGCTGCCCATTCCACCGCGCCCTCTTCCCCGCCCACCTCTGCTCATGCCTCCACGATCAAATCCCCCTCTTCCCCTGCCAAGGTTATCAGGGCCACTCATGCTTCGGTTCTCTCCTGATCCGGAAAATCCTCCAGGCTCCTGCCCATGAACACCCATGCTACTAGGGTGGTCCTGTTGGGATGAACTCTGCTGCCCGTAGCTGCTGCTCTGTCGGCTATATTGACTTGGAGCCTGGCTGTAGGATCCAGTCTGAGGGGGGTAACTAATGGGAGGCTGCTGCCCATAGCTGCTTTGTTGACCATAGCTACTCTGCTGTCCATAGTAGCTTGATTGCCCATAGAATTTCTCCTGAGAGTAACTGCTCAGATCGCAAGTAGTTGGCTGTGAAGAGGAGTAGCTGGTAGGAGGATAGGATGGAGGTGCGGTGACTGGATGGGGTAGCTCCCAAGTACCTGGGAAAAACTGTAGTTACTCTGTCATATCCTAAGCTGGGCTGGTTATAACCCCCTGTGCTAGATTGAGGTTGACTAGTCTCAGCGGGCTTGTTACCATCCTGTGGTCTTGTATGTGCAGTGGCGGCTGGCTGAGGGCAGTAGGCTGGGTAGGCAAGCAGGATGACACATGCAGACTGAGCTACATAAGAGGCCTTGGTTGTGGTCACTGTAGCAGTGGTGGTGTCATAAGCACCAGTGTCATATCCTTGGACAGGCTGGCTGTATGCCTGGGGGGCAGTTGGAGTGGCATCACCAGTGGGAGGCTGTCCATAAGAAGTCGCATATACAGTCTGCCCATAGGTGGCAGTGCTCTGAGCCTGGGTATACCTGACATCAGTAGGCTGTCCATAGGTTCCATAGTTTTGCTGCCCATACGCCTGGGTGGTCTGTGCATATTCTTGAGTTGGCTGGACGGTGAAAACACTGTAGTCCTGTAATCTGAGGACACCATTTTCTTGCCTTCGTCCTCGTTCTCCCAACGTCCGTCTTCCTCGCGCAGTCCCCCTAGGCGCCCCAGAATGCCAATATTAAAGGTATGTGCAATTACAGTCCCCACTCTTTTAAATGTCATTTAATCATTTTAAACTCCATGGGTATTTTGACTATGTATAAGTAAGTCTCTATAGCACGTCTTTCTGCTGTCTGTGGAGACCATAACAGGACTTTGAGTCCCCTGTCACTAGAGTTATCAATGTTTATGAGCAACCAATTGTGTAGGAAGAATGGAATATGGGTCCTCTGGAAGAATAGCCAATGCAATTAGCCACTGAGCTACTTTTCCTGCACCCTAAATATTTTAAAGATTTCCTTAATGCTTTTGGACCTAAAATTCCTTTATAAAATATTACTGAGAGTAGTTTTCTTGTGAGAAGAGAAATTGGTAGTAAAGAACTAAGAAAATGTGGTTTAAATTGAACACAGTGATAAAAACCAGAAGCATTTCAATTTGAAAAACCAACCAAAGCACCATAATGAGACCCTGTCTGCAAACACATACTTACACACACAAACATTCTGAACATTCTGAATTCACACACACACGAACACATACACTCTCTGCCTTTACACATGCAAACACACACATTGTCTGCTTACATAGAAACACAGACATATTATCTGTGTACACACACGTCTGTTTAGTCACACACACTGCCTGCATACACACATACACACACATTGACAACATACACACATACATACACACTGTCTGCCTGCTTGTACACTATCTGCATATACACACATGGCTGCATACACGCATACACATGCTGACTAAACACACACATTACATGCATACACTGTATACACACATATATGCAGTCTACATGCTCACATTCATGGGCTGCATAAACAAAATGCGGCTGCACACACATACACACACACACATACACAAGCACACATGGAGTAGTATAAGAGAATAAGAGAAAAATAAAATTCATAGGTCACTGAAACAAAAGGAGAACAAAGAGATTAACATCTTTTAATGAGAATAAAGGCCATAATAAGAAGAAACGAAAAGTACAGATAACAGTGCAGAACATACTGAAATAAGTGTCAGCGAGACAGATTCTAATGTAAAATGCTTTCTACCTAAAGGAATGTGCTTTAACTTTAGAGAAGATTATAGTCAGGTAGGTTGCTTCTTAAGAAAAGCAACCGATATGGTTGTGAGTACATTTGCGGACCACTCTTTACTATAATCAGGCCTTAGTGATATGGAAAACACTTCAGAAAGTACCACTATAATGTGTTTTAAATCTCTATTTTAATGGTAAAATTTGCTTTTAGGTGTTTGAGTCAAAAGGTTAAAGAAAATAGATTATAATTTCTTTCACTTCTCATTCTGTGCTCCATTTCTTCATTCAATCTCCTGAATAACCAATTGTTACATGGTGTTTGGAAACTGTTTAAGCAAACAATTCTTTTATTAGTCTGAAAAATAGAATTACAGGCGAATAACTGACTCATTGCATGTGAACTGTATTTTATGGTGATATACAATGAAATATAGAATATTGTTATACTTTATGAAAAGAGTATTTGAGTATTAAATAAGACAGACCAGGGAAAAGAATACCTAAATGATTCTCCTGAATGTCACAAAGGTAGATAAATTGGCTAGCTATCTGTATTGAGTTAAGCATTGTCTCTATAAGCATGAATGTAATGAAGATGTATATAACTTTAAGAGGTTTCCAAAGTGTAATTATTCTTTTGATACAGTATTAAAAAACACTGAAAATATGATTGCTTGACTTGATACATACAACCCTGTTTATATTGATCATGTCTCGAAACTGAACCTCATGGGTTCAGTTACAAAAAGGAGTGTCTGGGCAGTTGTGTTTGCAAATTCAAAATTTACATGAGATGTTCTCAGAAAGGGAATTATTAAATACTTGTCTCAGTTGAGGTCATTCTTTCCTTAATGGCTCCCCCGATCAAGATATCTCTTTCCTTGTTCTCTGTAGCTGTCCTTCCCCAATCTCAACCCTCAAGTTCTCCCACTCCCATTCTCTCTTCCTTCCCCTTTTCTCCCTAAACCCCCACACTCCCAATTTTCTCAGGAGATCTTGCCTATATCCCCTTCCCAGGAGTATCTATATATGTTTCTCTTAGGGTCCCTGTTGAAGGATCTGCAGGCCTCTTCCCACAGCCCGGCCCCTGGCCGCCTGGCTAGCTTATGCCCCAAAATAACAACACACAAACTGTATTCATTTAAACACTGCCTGGCCCATTTCTATTAATGTGTATGGCACCAAGGTCCGCTTACCAGGAAGATTCTAGCCTACGTCCATCCTGGGTTGGAGCTTCATCACATCT